>NC_048300.1:175422135-175511714 GCF_013100865.1 Trachemys scripta elegans
TGGGAGCATAAGCTTTCGTGGGTAAGAACCTCACTTCTTCAGATGCTGAAGAAGTGAGGTTCTTACCCACGAAAGCTTATGCTCCCAGTACTTCTGTTAGTCTCAAAGGTGCCACAGGACCCTCTGTTGCTTTTTTAAAAAGATTCAGGAAATGTTTTTTTTGACAAATAGATTCCTTAGTAGGCATATTAATACAGAACTTTGAGTAATAATTAATTTAAACTACTGTACAGAAATGTATTTCCTACACCCCCCAGAAGCAGTGCAAAGACTTGGGGGGAGTCAGGGGTAATGGAAGAGCTGAGGGAGGGGGAATTAATTTCTGGCAGTCTGGGAGTGAACCTGGAGTGTTGTTAGGTGTGGGTGGGAGAAGTATGGAACAAGGTTTTTTGCAGGGGGGGAGGAGGAAGAAAGGGGGGGACAAGGGGTTGTTGGAGAGCCTTTTCCATGCAGACCCTGGCTGACCCCTAGCCGTTCCTATTAATTCGGGCACATCTGCCCTGTCCCTGCCTTTCCCTGCACCCTTCTTCCCCCCAGTCCCCATGTGTCCCTACAGCGGCAGCCCACTCCCATTCAGTCTCGGGCTCAATGCTGTCATCCCACTAGCTCCTGTGCCTCTACCCTAATCTGTCCCTCCCAATAGCTCTTCTGAACCCCAGGTATATCGCGTGAGAAAAGCAGCCTCTGCTCGCAACGGCTCTGTGGCTGGCTGCTCTGGCCATGAGCTGTCTGTCCTCTGTTTTGATGCCACAACAGCCCCTGGTGGGCAAAAGGGGTAATTGCAGTGGCTCCCTGGCAGAATGTTTTACAGCATTCTGTGGAGAGAGAAAAAGCTGTGGGGGGATGTGAATTTGGCATGTGTGCAGTGGTGCAGAATTCCCCCAGGAGTAAAAGTTTGAAGCAATGTCAGGAGGTACTAAAACATTTTAATTTGTATGTTTTTTTTGATGGGTGGAGACTAATGGATCAGAACAAAAATGTGCCATATGCATTGTATCATACTTCAGTAAAAATAAATAAATACTTATGTGGAAGATTACAATTTCATGTAACGTCACAAAACATGTTATGTTGCATTAGCTGTAAAATTAAATGTTTCAAGTTATTTCCAAATAATTATTGTTCTCACCACAGCTATATGAGTATTCTGACTGTGAATTATTTTGCCATAAGGCACAGTTGCCATTACAAGCAGAAAAGCACCACATTTTTAAATTTTTGAAATGTATACTGTGCTTCAAAGTCAGGCTGCTGATCCCTTCTCCACTGCCCTAAGATGCCACTTTTGGCTTTGTTGGCCTGAATCTGTTTGTTAAAGAAAATCTCTTTGGACAGTTCTTGCACATGGATACAGGTCTTTGGCATGTTGTCACAGTAGTACTAAGTCCAAAATGTATTCACATTGTTGGTGACATTTTTACCATTGTTTTTATTCTGCTATTGACTGCTTTGGAGTACCCAATTGGGATGTCTCTTCCTGTTTCATGGGGACAAAGCAGGTGGGCATCCCTCATATATGTTTGTGGAAAAATAGAAAGTCAAGAAAGGAACCACAGCACGTAACTATTGTACATCACTTTTGGATCTCCCAGAAACTATGGAGTTCACACTTAGAAGGTCCCCCATAGCTAGTCGTGACAGAGAGTGTTGTGGAGTAGGGTCTGGTGTAAGGGAGCATGATCTGTGAATTTTAGTGTGAACACTCCCCAACTTCGTTGATCCATGTCTCATGGAGATTGTGTCTATCTTTGGTAGGCATAATCTGTGGAGTTCCTGCATGAGGTCATGGGCATCTAGGCAATGGGTTTATGGGAACTCTGGTTTTGGAGTGTGAATTGTATAGCTGTTTTCTTGGAAATTGGTGCATGCCCTGATTAGATGGTTGAAATCTACTTGACTTTATGAGATTGTGTTTGTTTATGTCAGTGCTGACAATCACTTTTTTCTTTTCTTTTTTATTGCTTGCGGGGAGACTCCAATAAGTGCTATGGAGATCAGTGCCTCGGCAAATGGACTATTTTGAAAAGCTAATCTGAGAACTGCTGATCATTTGCATCTCGTTTTTGAAATCTTTGAGAGTTGGGGATGCTCAGCAACTCTCAGGATCAGGCCCTCACCTTCCAGGAGGCTGATAAGTGTAATGTTAATGGGATTCCGGTAGAACATTTAGGATCAAAATCATGCCTATGTTAAAACTGTTATAGTTGGAGGGAAAATAACCTGTGACTATTACATTTTTTAAAGTTATATTTTTTTACATTTCTCGAAGAAATGGAAAATTTATCAAACATAAGGCTCAGTGCTGAAATCAATGGGAGCTTTGCCATGGATTTTAGTATTCCAAATTTGCATGGGCTTATACTCCCAAATACTTCCATTAGTTTCAGTAAGACTACCTGTGTGAGTTAGGTGAACACAATATGAGCAGGTCTGGACTCACAGCTTTTGATGTCTGCATTATATATTGTTTACTGTGGTTTGACAATGAAAAGTGTAATAGAAATGTTGTGGTTCAACGTAGTTGCTGAAGAATCACATTACGCCACGTTGAAATACAGATTTTGCTTTTAGGTGCAGCATTCTGCATTGAATCATCTCCTCCTTTAGCAGCACCAGGGGACATAGCAAAATCACCCCACCAAGTCCTAAGCAGCACTACTGAAGAGAACGCAAACAACTGCGAAAGGCAAAGGCAGAAAGTAGAAAAGGGGGCGCAAACGGTGATCAGCAAGCACTTGCCTGCTGCAGCTGAACAGCTGGATTCAAAACAGAACATAAAAAGTGCCCAAATTTCCATCAACTCATCGTCATCACCTTTCTCCTCTTCTTCCTCTTCTTCTGCACCTACTCACAACTCCTTCATCCTGCAGACGTCTCAGTGCTCCATGACTAAAGCATCAAAACAGCCCCCCATTGTTTTCCTGCCTAAGCTGGTATATGACATTATTACTTCTACTGACAGCAGCGGACTTCCCAAGTCATCTTCCCTCTTGCCTTATCATTCTGTGATGTGGGCAAGTTCTTTCCGCCCTGTCATGAGTAAAATGATGACCTGCACGGAGCAGTCTCTATACTATCGCCAGTGGACAGTTCCCAAACCAATCCATATGGACTACAATAATAGAAATGAGGGCAGAATGGACACCTTTCACCCAAGGAGGCTGCTGCTGAGTGGGCCACCTCAGGTGTGTAATAAGAAGAGGGTATTATTATCATTGTTTTATTTTGATTAATTTTGTCTTCATCTTATTAAGTGCTAGGTTAATGAGATTATTATTCATAGCTAACTGATTTTTTCCACTGGTGAAAAATAACCTTGCTTATATGTTTTTATTACTGTATCCACCTTAGTTAAATAATCTTCCTCGCTTCACTGTTAACTTGAGGCAAGGACAATTAAGTTGTAGTGATATCTTTTTTTTGTTGTCAATCTTTATACAATTAGTGTTGTGTTTTAAGGAAATGATGCTCTTTTTTTTTCTTTGAAAATATATTTTACACACCGTGCTGTCCCTTGCAGCTTGTTACAGACTAATAGGAGTTAAATTTTAAATAAAGTTTGAATAGCCACCCAGGGTCAGTTTCTTATGGTCAAGCTGATTAGGGTGTGAAATTGGCAGTCAGCCATTTTCTTCATGGTTTGGAGAGAAATAGAAGTTGTTGCAAATACAAGAGGGACTGATCCACTTCAACAAAAACAGCAGAACTTCTGGCCCAAGAGTTTTCAAATGACTTTGTAAGGACACTTGGAAGTAGGTAAAGACTTCAGGGAGCCTTTTCCCTCTTAAGTGCCCTAAGAATATTTAGCATGCAGCTATGAGCATAGTGTCTCTACAATTCAATGCATATACTATATACTAAAAGTTCTAATGTTCCACTGAAGTTTTATGCAACATGCCAGGCATGGGGGAAACACCATAGCCACAGAGAGAATATTGCATAGAGCCCTCAGAAATTAGAAATAAATCCAAACTAAGGCAAAGACTTAGATGTCCAGTTTTTGTAACATTCACCCACTGACTAAAACCACAGAAAGCCAAAGTTCAATCTGCCACTCACTCTTCTGTACCTGTGTATTGCAGAGGTCTCAGTACAGAAAAGACCACATTCTGCTCCCAGTTTAATAGGTGCAATACATTGAAATAGAT
This sequence comes from Trachemys scripta elegans, assembly GCF_013100865.1. Classification (NCBI taxonomy): domain Eukaryota; kingdom Metazoa; phylum Chordata; order Testudines; family Emydidae; genus Trachemys; species Trachemys scripta. The sequence goes on from NC_048300.1 coordinate 175,426,284, forward strand.
GGTGTCACGCTGGGGTAAGTAAGAGTATGAATTGGCTCTATGTATTTGAAGTATGTAGGCACTTGCAAGTGCTGCTATAAATGTATAGAGGGTACCAGATGGATCACTGAAGAACATCTCTTCACTGCTCTCCATCTCCATGATCAAAACTCTCAATGTTTGCTGTGAATTAAGATAATAAGTGTTCAAAAGAGATGAATATGTGGTAAACACAGACAAGGTAAAAACTGATATACTGTGCAACAGATAGCTAGTATGTTCCCACATCCAAGAAAAACATACATTGATGTAATTTTGGTTGGAATTTTGCATGCCTAAAAATCAAGAAGTTCAAAGTTATGGTTCCCAACGCTACAATAAGGGTACAAAATAAACCATATGTAGTAGTTTGTATTACTATGCCATTAATTTGGCCATAAGATAACTGATTTCTGCCCACAGATATATGCTTGTGGCTCCCAACAAAGTCAGTGGGAGTCCTGTGTTCATCTGAGGACAGAACTTGGCCCTTAACACTTATATGATATGTGTCATTGGCCAAATATATGCAGAAAATATAGTCTGCTTATTTATTCGTCTGCTTCTTGGGGGCATGAGTGCAAGCCTGATTTTGAGGGATTAAGAGGTACATAGGACTAAGGTTGGCCCTCTGCACAGAGGTGAATTTCACCTCAGAAGAACATTGTCTGTTCTACAACTCCATCTCTTCTCTGACTGTCTCCAGAACAATGGTTCTGACCTACAATTTCCCATTGACTTTAATGAGAGTTGGATCAGGTCCTAAAAATATTCTCCATGCATTTATTTATTGCATACTCACCAGTTCTTCCTGATTACACACCCGTTTCATACTGAATGTTTTATGGAGGAAATCAGGAATTAAATGTTTCATTTTATTAAATGTTTCATTTTTAGGGGTATATTGGGGAACATGGCTGCTTAGCTCCATTTAATGTCTAAACCCCAAACATACTAAAGAGAATATATTCTAAAAACCTCCAAAACAGTTAAGAAAGTATGTTGGTTACTTTTGGCTTAATGTATGGTAGTATCGCGTCTATTCTAATGGAAAGGTGAAAGAAAACATATAGCAAATGTGAGCTCCTGTCTCACTTTGGAAATAAACAGTTTTCTTTCTAGAAGTGTGTTCTGCTCATGGGCTTGTTTCATAACCATTGCACTATATGTGGAGTTATGCTACCTACTGCATTAAGAGGAATCAGCAGAAGATTTTGACACCATAATATCTTGTCTGAGCTTTTTAAAGACAAATCTATACTAAGGCAAAGATTTAGATTTCCAGTTTTTGTAACATTAACCCACTGACTAAAACCACAGAAAGCCAGAGTTCATAATAGCTGATAGAGATCAGCTATTAGAAATGCCATTCTAAGCGTATAAATAACAATTCAGCCAGAATAGTAAGCTGGAGAAAGATCTCTGAATTGGTGGACACAATCCTTTCAGGCACTAGAAAGTTGTTGTTGTTGTTATTGTACCATACAACATAAGAAGTCAATTTAAGAAAAATCAAGCACTCTAGTGAACCAAAACTATAAGTATCACTGCCGAAATGTTTAGCATTCAGGAATTCTCCTCCTTCCCCTCATATACATAACACTTCCAAGGCTGGCTAACATGTTTTCTATATGGCTACCTTCCAGTCAAGATATGTATAGCCCCTAGCACCATGGGGCTTTGATCTCCACTGAGGCCTTCGGGTAATACCACAATACCAATAATAAACTAATGATAAAAACTGCATGTAAAGACATCAACCAGTGGTCTGAATACATACACAGGAATAAAAGGGGCAAAACAGACTTGCCATTAGCTAACCCCAATACTTATTTTTCTCAGCAGCCTTTTATTTTGCTTCCTTTGAATGAAATATGGGGAGAAATTCTCTCACCCTATCTGGTGAGCCCAAATCCTTAGTGAATGCAGGGTGCCTCTGCATTTCTTACAGTTTCTGCCTTATATCCAGAAAGACAAATCTAAGGATAAAAGGAAGAAGAGAAGATGCTTCAAGTTCCAAACCTACTAAATCTGGAACACTCCCCCCATTCTATGGAGCCACTGGACCATTACTTTAACTTGTCTCCAGAGTACTATTCCTGGTACTTCCTTCCGGTTTCTAAGAAGTCTTGTTTCCCACCCAACGCCCACCTTAGATTCTCAGCCTATGGCACTCAAAGAAATACACTCAAGTTTTGTTTCATTAATACATACTTTTGCACCATTGTTTTTAGCTCTGAGGTAAGAAGACCCTCTAGCATGTGGTCCTGAAGGCTGCATGCTTTTATGGCATCCCACAGTCATACCTTAGTATGGATTCTTCCCAAGGTCTATGGTTGGTGACCTGCACATCTAGATTGTCTTTATTCAATTTTATCTTTGCCCCAAAGCGTTCTCAACAAGCTATTTATAGTCTTTTGATTACACTTGAATGCATTCTTGGATAACAATCTGGGTTGGATTGTCTCAAGATTTATTTGTAGGTTCATAGCATAAAGGCTTTGTGTAAATTGGAAATGATCTACTCTGACTGCCTTTCAGATCCCCTGGGAATGGTTTTGGAAATTAATGAGGGAAAGAAGTCAACTTGCCCTAGAAATTTTTTTTATCTTCATGTCCATTGTCAAGAGTTCCTTTCACGTGAAAGGAGTTGGTAGACTCAGTCCATTTTTCAGTAGACAGGTGTCCACATTAAGAAACCCACTGAAACAATTATCTTTCTTGTTGGGAGTCTTAGCAGAGGGCAAAGAGTGAAAAGGCATGGAGATAGTATTGCTGCTTCATCCCTGGGGTGATCTCTCTAGAAAAATATTAAGACACTGGTTGGGCAGTATGGATAAATATGCACTACTGTGAAAAAGTTTACCAGGTCTGTGGATATAAATTCATCATCCAGGGTGCTCAAATATAGTACATCCATGACCACCAAATTCACTGAAATTTGTAGTGTTGTTTTTTTTGAAGAAATAAAAGTTTCTTTTATGTTCCCAAATTACATGCAAGAGGTTTGGTGCTATTGCTGGGTTTCTTTGTTATGTTTTTGTACCCTGAAAACAGAACTTTCTATAAGTGTGGAAGCAGTCTAAGTCCTGTGAACGACTCTGTGATACAGGGTTCTCAAACGTGTTTGTTGTGTGAACCACAGCCTAAAAGAAAGATTGTCTTCAGGGCAACCTTCCATCCATGACTGCTTACAACACCTGCCCTACCACTCACAGATAACATCTCAGATTTCTAGAGCTAGTTGCTTATGTGAAAAAATAATATTAGGTAAGTATTTAATGTATCTATTGTTAGCTGTCTTTTAGTGCAATGTAGCAGGTGGAAAAAAGAAGAGCCGGCACCATCTGTGGACCATCAGCATGTTTTCTGTGAACCACAAGTGTTTCACAGACCACAATTTGAGAACCACTGCTGTGGTCTGTTCAGAACTCTCTCACCTGGAAACTGGATTAGAAAAAATTATAGCAGTGTTTTTCCATTTGCCATATTTTTTTAAATTTTGAAGATTTGGAAGCACATTCTTAGTAGTAGAGATGATAAGAAAGTGGTCAATCAGATGGCTTGTACCACAGGAGTTGGTATCTGAGAGCCATTCCTGTCAATCATCCTGCTGTGCAGTGTCTGAAACCAGTGGAAAAAGGGGAACCCATTATGGTACATGTTATAATAGCACTTTGAATGCCTCTTCTACAAATCAAAATGGTAGCACTTAAACCATTTTGCTGACTGGAATCTCACCCTCTGATTGCTGGACAGAAGGACCACCTGCTTTCAGTTTACCATAGATATCCATGGAAAGAATCAGAGGGGTAGCCATGTTAGTCTGAATCTGTAAAAAGCAACAGAGGGTCCTGTGGCACCTTTAAGACTAACAGAAGTATTGGGAGCATAAGCTTTCGTGGGTAAGAACCTCACTTCTTCAGATGCAAGTAATGGAAATTTCCAGAGGCAGGTATAAATTAGTATGGAGATAACGAGGTTAGTTCAATCAGGGAGGGTGAGGTGCTCTGCTAGCAGTTGAGGTGTGAACACCAAGGGAGGAGAAACTGCTTCTGTAGTTGGATAGCCATTCACAGTCTTTGTTTAATCCTGATCTGATGGTGTCAAATTTGCAAATGAACTGGAGCTCAGCAGTTTCTCTTTGGAGTCTGGTCCTGAAGTTTTTTTGCTGTAAGATGGCTACCTTTATGTCTGCTATTGTGTGGCCAGGGAGGTTGAAATGTTCTCCAACAGGTTTTTGTATATTGCCATTCCTGATATCTGACTTGTGTCCATTTATCCTCTTGCGTAGTGACTGTCCAGTTTGGCCAATGTACATAGCAGAGGGGCATTGCTGGCACATGATGGCATATATAACATTGGTGGAGATGCAGGTGAATGAGCCGGTGATGTTGTAGCTGATCTGGTTAGGTCCTGTGATGGCGTTGCTGGTGTAGATATGTGGGCAGAGTTGGCATCGAGGTTTGTTGCATGGTTTGGTTCCTGAGTTAGAGTTGTTATGGTGCAGTGTGTGGTTGCTGGTGAGAATATGCTTAAGGTTGGCGGGTTGTCTGTGGGCGAGGACTGGCCTGCCTTCCAAGGTCTGTGAAAGTGAGGGATCATTGTCCAGGATGGGTTGTAGATCATTGATGATGCGTTGGAGAGGTTTAAGCTGAGGACTGTAGGTGATGGCCAGTGGAGTTCTGTTGGTTTCTTTTTTGGGCCTGTCTTGTAGCAGGAGGTTTCTGGGTACACATCTGGCTCTGTTGATTTGTTTCTTTATTTTCTTGTGTGGGTATCGTAGTTTTGAGAATGCTTGGTGAAGATCTTGTAGGTGTTGGTCTCTGTTTGAGGGGTTGGAGCAGATGCGGTTGTACCTCAGCGCTTGGCTGTAGACGATGGATTGTGTGGTGTGTCCGGGGTGGAAGCTGGAGGCATGAAGGTAGGCGTAGCGGTCGGTGTGTTTTCAGTATAGGGTGGTGTTAACGTGGCCATCGCTTATTTGTACTGTGGTGTCTAGGAAGTGGGCCTCCCGTGTAGATTGGTCCAGGCTGAGGTTGATGGTGGAGTGGAAGCTGTTGAAATCATGGTGGAATTCTTCCAGGGTCTCCTTCCCATGGGTCCAGATGATGAAGATGTCATCAATGTAGCGTAGGTAGAGAAGGGGCGTGAGTGGACGAGAGCTGAGGAAGCGTTGTTCCAGGTCAGCCATAAAAATGTTGGCATATTGTGGGGCCATGCGGGTGCCCATAGCGGTGCCACTGGTCTGGAGGTATATATTGTCACCAAATTTGAAATAATTGTGCGTGAGGATAAAGTCACAGAGCTCAGCAACAAGTTGTGCTGTGTCATCATCAGGGATACTGTTCCTGACAGCTTGTATTCCATCTGTGTGTGGGATGTTTGTGTAGAGAGTCTCTACATCCATGGTGGCTAGGATGGTGTTTTCTGGGAGGTCACCAATGCATTGTAGTTTTCTCAGGAAATCAGTGGTGTCACGGAGATAGCTGGGAGTGCTGGTGGCGTAGGGTCTGAGTAGGGAGTCCACATATCCAGACAGTCCTGGCTAAGATCTCAGGACTGCCTCTCCCCTTAAGCAGGTATTGTACTTTATACATGTGTCTCTTTAGTACACAAAAATTGGGCCTTCCCACCATTGACCATCTTGCAAGGAAAACCTCAACTCAGATTCATTCCTAAATGTTGTCATCATAAGTAGTAAATACTGTCACATGACATTCTGATTAAAAGGTTGGAATGTAAATGTATCCCCAGTTTTTCATGTCCCAAATCATAGCAAATGTCAAGCAGAAATCAGACTAGTGAATGGTTGCTGGTGCCACACGTCTCAGTTTTTATAAATGATCTAAAAGCTTGAGAATTTTGCTCCTTCCCTTCTTGAGCCTTTTTCTTCCAAGGCCTTGTCTGTTCTGTCTGCATCAGACTGCACTCTTTCTACTTTGTGTAGACAGAAAAAGAAACAGAGTAAGTGTTCTACATCAAGGTGGATGAAAGATTGTATGGAACTCAAAACATCTCATCTATGAAGGCACTGGGCACTGCCACATTTTGGAGGTTATTGATAGTCATAAAATACCTCTGCTTTCTTTTAGGCAAAGTTACCCTATTTGGTATCTTATTTACTTAGATTGATAGGGAGGCTAGATGTAAAAACTAATGTTATCAGCAACAAGTGTTGCTGGCAGCTCCATTTACTGAGAAGGTCATGTTGCAAATCCATTAGTTCTAAAATTTTGCTTTCTGGAGCTGACAGTTGACTGAAGAATGGAAAGCTGTTGTCCTATTAAGGGAGTTGTGTTCAATCAAAATGAACTTGGTAATGATATCCTGCCTATTTCAGCTATGAGCGGCATATGTCTGAGCTACAGAGTCACCTTATTACTGTCAAACTGTCTATAAAATTATTCTCAAACTGAGAATCTGTCAAATTCACCCAATTTTGACAGAATACTGATGATCTCAATGGAAATCCAAGTGTCACTTCAGATGAAATGAAAGCTCTGATAAAGATACATAGAAGTAATCCCAAATCTGAGAGACGATGTAGGTACTATACTCTCCTGGAACTAAACACAATCAATTACACATTTGCATGAAATATTAGATGAGGGATCATTTCCAAGATATGAAATTTTTGTTTAGTTGATTCACAAATAAATGGACCCAGGGAGTCACTATAATATAGCTATTATTTTCAGCTCTAGGGTCCTAATCTAAAACCCACTGAAGTCAATAAAAAAATTCCCATTGAAATCAATGGGCTTTGGATCAGTTCCAAGGTTAACAACTGTTCTGAGAGAAATCTGATTTAGTAGGAAGTGCAGGTTCCAGTTTGCTGTTTGTCATTTTAAAAGAGAACAAATGTTATTTTTGTCTTGTTTTAGCTTCAAAGCCTCCTTCTTTCAAATGTAAAGTGAAATGAACATTTATTCCATAACTGTTTAAAATAATACAACTCTCATTAGACTCAACCCTATATTTCTTACGTTCCTCAAATCTCCAGTATAGTTATTTCATGGCAACTGGATTCTTGGGTACCTCAGGAAAGCAGGATCGGCACTGCTGTCAGTTTATTATCAGGCCTCATGCTCTCCTATTGAAATAAACTGTACAGTTTCAATAGAAGCAAGATCAGGATTATAATTAATTTGTAAGCCTGAGCACTGAAGAGGCAACTGTTGTTTATGATTATCAAGTTGTCTTCAGTGTAATTTTTAATGTTGAATTACACAGAAAGAAGGCAAAGTGCAAATAGGATTTATGAAAGCTGCTCTTATCCCTGCAAGATGGACATTTCTTCCTAAGCCACATTAACGTTAAGGGCCCAGTGTTTGTCAAGTGCTGTGTTTAGGTGCTTGCTCATTTATTTATTTATCTATCTATCTATTTATTTAACATTGTGTCCAGTAAACTTCACACGCAAGATGATAGGACAATTCATTGGTTAAACCAGGGGTCGGCAACCTTCATTTATTCACTCTAATTTAAGGTTTCGCGTGCCAGTAATACATTTTAACATTTTTAGGTCTCTTTCTATAAGTCTATAATATATAACTAAACTATTGTTGTATGTAAAGTAAATAAGGTTTTTAAAATGTTTAAGAAGTTTCATTTAAAATTAAATTAAAATTCAGAGCCCCCCGGACCGGTGGCCAGGACCCCGGCAGCTTGAGTGCCACTGAAAATCAGCTCATGTCCCGCCTTTGGCACACGTGCCATAGGTTGCCTACCCCTGGGTTAAACTATCTGCTGCCTGAGAGTAATTGGCCCATCCCTTTGTAAAATCAGATGCAAAAGTAAATTGTACAAAAGCACAGCAATGCATGTCTGCATAGTGGAGAGAAGGACTGTATCTTCTCTGGTTTGGGTTAAAAAAAGAAAAGCATTAGATGTTTGATGTAATTTAAAAAACGGATCACATAAGCTTTGTGGGGAAATAAAATTTTTGCATATCATATCTGACTGAAAAGAGAAACTATTTGGGTATGATGCATTCCGTCCTATGGACCTGTTTCAACACATTCTTCAGTATAGACAATTGCCTCAATATGTCAATCAATGAATGCACAGGCTTGGAAGGGTTGAGGTAAAGCTTTAGTTATATTGTGCTTTTCCCTGGCAGATTTTCATGTAATGTACTTGTCTGGATTATTAAAAATGTGTTTTCCTGCCCATTGTAGGGAGTATAGTTCAGGGGAGAGAAGTTGCTTGTGGTGAGTTTTTTTTATTTGTATGCCTATATCCCAAGGGTATCATATAAGGTATATTTTGAATGTTAATTTCCTGCATAAAAGTCTCATTACTGTGCAAGATGAGTCATTAATCATCCCATATAAACTTGTGAATATACAGGAATAGGAATGTATATGCAACAGAATTTAAGAGTTGGACTTTGACCTACTTTTAAATTAGATTACAATAATCATTACAATTCCAAGTTTCCAAATAATGACAGAATGGCATTCATGATAAACAACTGTTTAGTTTCTGATTTATATATTTGTTACAGATAGGAAAAACGGGAGCCTATCTTCAGTTCCTCAGTATCTTGTCCAGAATGCTCATTAGACTGACGGAAGTGGATGTTTATGATGAGGAAGAAATCAATATTAGTAAGTTGTTGATGAAGAGACATTCGCTTCTGGGGATTTTTTGTCACATTGTTAATTGGACCAGTTGTTGACTACTTTATCATGTGCTTTTCACCTTTACACTGTAGTTCATTTACATTACTGCAATCCATTTAGAGTTCTTAAATTAAGGAGTTAAGGATTTTAATTTCTAATTTGGAATCCTGTGATTAGCTAATTTCTCTCCATTTAGAGCTCACTCCTCCTCTCAGCACATCTCTGTTTTTCTTAGAAAGTTGGCAGCAGCATTTTGTATGTTAAAAATAGTTCATCTCATGCTGAGAAACAATATACTGACTTTAAGCCTGGAATGATTATTTTTTGGTCAAATGCAAAAAAGGGGGTTACTTGGAAACATTGACAGATTTATAACCATTAGCAATACTGTCACTGTATTATACATTTTAGGTAAACAAGAGATCATATGAATGAGAAAAGACCATACACACATTCCTGCTTTCCAGTAGTTGATCCTATTCTCAGTTTTTTCAGCATATCCCTCATTCCGCTCTTTCTCCAGATGTAATTCTAGATGTCTCCGAGGCTCTATTTACTTTGATCAATCACTACAGTGATTTATTTGATATTTTTTTTACTATTGGGGGTAAAATTCTCCCCTGTACAGAGAAGCAGTACAAAGCTTTTGCCTCATGTAAGTCTCATTTAAATTCTTGTATCGGAGGGGTAGCTGTGTTAGTCTGAATCTGTAAAAAGCAACAGAGGGTCCTGTGGCACCTGTTAGTCTGAAAGGTGCCACAGGACCCTCTGTTGCTATTTAAATTCTTGTTTTGAGTGCTTACGGAGAATCTAAGAGGATCATACATTGTATGCTGGCTGGCCCTCTGCATGGGGAGGAATTTCATCCTGTGTGAATAGCTCTGCTTGAGTTTCCTATTTACTTCTAGTTTCCAAGCAGCAGTTCCTCAGCTGGTGTAAATGATTATAGCTCCAGTCACTTCTGTGGAACTATGACACTGCAACAGCTTAGGGTCTGCCCCCAAACATCTTGGACTCCTTACTAGTGGGGGAGAGAACAAACCAAATTCCCTTAACTGAAAACTCTATCTCCAAAGTGTATCCAAGTCAGTGGAGAGACTCCTGCTGGCTGGTCCATTTTACCAGCAAAATCCTTGCTGTGGTGCTTTTATTATCAGTGCATATGTGATTCCAGATGGCTTCTGACTGGTGCTTTTACTCTGTTATGGCAGAATTGCATTGAGGGGTGAGGAATGTTGAGTAATTGATCAGATGATCACTAGTTTTTCTGCAGAAAACAGCTTCACAGATGTTGTTGCCTTAAAATAGTAAAAGAAATAATAGTCATAATAATTAATAACCTCCTAAACTATATGCATAGCATAGACTTGCTTTAGGTTGGGGTATCTTTCTATGCAATCATTTGAACCTTTCAATTGATTTCACACATCTCTTTAAAAAAGCATTCTGTAAAACTGTAGACATCATTCCATTTATTGTAAACTGCATGTTTGGGTTTGGTTTTTTTTACTATTATTATAGAACTCCAAGAAGAATCAGATCAATGTTATCACCAGCCAGGAGACATGTGGCCTGATTTGGAGACATTTAAGAAGATACCTTTTGACTACACTATTCATGATCCGAAATATGAAGATGCAAGTCTGATTTGTACAAGGCTTCAAAATATGAACAGTGACGGTCAGAATTTAAAATATAACAGAGAGAGATGCATGTATTTATTTATTTACTTGCACCCACTATAGACAGCATGGATGGAATCCTGGCCCTATTGAAGCAAATGGCAATGTGGCCAGGATTCCAATGGGGCCAGGATTTCGTCGATATGTAATTACAGTGTACAGAGCTATATTGTTTATAGTTTTAACATGAGGGTTAAATTGAAAAAGGATTAAAAGTTTGTCAGATAAGGAACAACACATAAGGATCAGCAATGTGAGTGTTTTGTGGCATGGAAGCTATGTAGCCTTTCACTAGTAAGGCCCTGATCTTACAAACAATTATGTATCTGAGTAAATTTACTTGCTTGAGTTGTCCCATTATGTTTCAATAAGACTCCGCATGTGTGCAGGGCTGGTTCTAGGAGTGGGGAAGCTGGGCGGCCGCCCAGGCACCAACTTCTGGGGTTCCAAACTGCTGTGGCACTCGGCTGGTTTTTCCCTCCACTCCTGATTGGCTGGCTTTTTTTTTTTCTGGTTGTTTAGCTGCTAGGAGAGTGGGTCCAAAACCATGTTCTACCTTGGCTAAAGTTAGGATTGAACTGTAGGTCACCAGTTTGAATGTGGTCCACTGAAGTAGTGATCCATTTGATGGCTGTTTGGTGGGCTGTGTGAAACGAGTTGGTGTCTCAGTTCAGGACCAACTAGATGAAAGTCCACATCACAATGTCACTAGACACTCTCCTCATTTGGCTCTGACATCAATTACATGATAGCAACTCCCTCCCTGGGCCAGATTTTCAAAGATAATTTTATTTCTGAAGATGCAGATAGGCACCAAGTTCGATTTACAAAAGTGCCTAAGTGGGCTAGGCACTGGACTCCGATTTACTTTTGTACATCTCACAAGGTACCTATATGCACCTGTACATGTCTAAATACCTGTGTAAATTTGGCCCAGAGAGATCAGCACCAACATTTGCAAAAATAGCCTTTGATTTTAGTTGCCTCTATTTTGAGGCACATGGGGCCTGATTTTCAGCTGGAGCTGCAGGTGCCCAGCACAGTTTGGGCATCTAAAAACTAGAGCATTTGAAGGTGACTTGCCCAGTGTCTCACAATAAGTGTGTGACATTCCCAGAAACAGAACCCAAGTTACCAGTCCATTGCATTAACCACGATACTGTCCTTCCACCTGATATCCCATTACTAACCCTCCTCCTCCCCCCAGTGTATCGAAGGGGAGAGAAAATAACTGTAGATTTAAGTGCTTTATCATGATGGTTCAGTGCTCATTTATAATAACGCAGAGAGCATTTTAAACTGCACTCTGTGAAAGCAGAGACGGTGTCTTCCTCTCTGTTTGTTCTGTGCCCAGCACAAGTCAGCACTCAACGAATAGTAATCATAATAATAATAATTTTGCTTTACCTACACCTCTGCGTTATTATAAATGAGCACCGAACCCATCATGACAAAGCACTTAAATCTACAGTTATTTTCTTTCCCCTTCGATACACACATAATAAAACCAAAGCTCAGGCTGAATATCTATTTTGTTTGGTGTTCCCACTATCGATGCAGGCTTGTGATGATTACATAAACAGTTTATTCATCACAGGTGGGATATAATGGGCCCTAGAATATACTTAAAATGAATACAGTCCAATATTTTTTATATACAGACAGATCAATGGGCAGAAAACAGGAGGACATGTATATGCGCCGTCAGACAACTCGAATGAGATTATCTAAGTATGCAGCATACAATACATACCACCACTGTGAACAGTGCCATCAATATATGGGCTTCAATCCCAGGTATCAGGTAAGTCATGCCTAATTTTTATTTAGAATAGTAAATCTGTAGCAGATCTGTAAATTACTTTGTGCATACGTTATAGTATCAGTACTGGTACCCAAGCTGCATATTTGATCTATAAGCATTTCCATAGAGAACTGATGTATACATTTTGGCCCTGATACTGCAGTTGGATCTTTGCACTTGCACTGAGCCCCAGTGAAGTCACTGGAGTCCTGCCCAGGCACAAGGGTCTGTGTGAGTGGATTGGATTGCAGTTTTGGGATCTTTGTTTAGACAAAATGTTTTATCTTAGTGATGATTAATTTTTGATAGTGGCAGCAGTGCCACAATGACAAAGCACATTGTGAATATCTTCTGGTATTCTTTGAGTACCCAGATTCATGGCTGGTAGGGTCAGTAAAGGTCATGGAGGTCAACAGTTTCACTCTGTGGACTTTGCACGACTGTTCCTTGGATCATTCCCACTGACCTATGAAGTGCTATAGTCAACATTCTACACTAACCGCTATAAATGATCATTGATTTCCCAGTAAACCTTCCCCTAGGGTTTATTAACATTTACTCTGGGGCAGAGCAGTTGCTGAAGATAGTAAGTTGATTGCTGCAGAGAGCATTTTATACACATCATGTGGACTCTGATTATTCAAACAAACCCTCCAGTTCGCTGCTCATTAGAATGTGAAGAAAAAGGCATCAGCAATGCAAGTACTGCAGCTATTGTATAGCACATGGCGTTACTGAGAAATGAGGTTGGCCCACAAGCCTTGCTACCATCGATGAAACAAAGAGCAAATTGACGGCTTCTGGCCAGGAAGCTGGGTAAATTGTTTAGTGAATATGTTGTGCTTGAGCCAAATGTCACTGATTAGTATTAATATGAGTTCTGAGGTAAAAAGTATTCCTGTGCCATGTGTGGTTTCCTTCTGGTTTGGCGCTGACTTAGTGATGTCCATGGACTGTTCTGTGCTCTCTTGAGAAGAAAAGTTAGAATCTAATAATTAAATTTGTCCTTTTCTCCCCCCCTCAGCTTTATGAGTCCACCCTGCATGCTTTTGCCTTTTCCTATTCCATGCTCGGAGAGGAGATCCAGCTGCATTTTATCATCCCCAAGTCAAAGGAGCACCATTTTGTCTTTAGTCAACCAGGAAGACAGCTGGAAAGTATGAGGTTACCGCTTGTCACAGATAAGGTAGATGGATAACTATATTTATACTCACATATGGGGCATAGACAGGGCTGATATAAAGATTTGTAGAGTCCGATCATACTTTAGCTTCACTACTGGTTCTGCTGCCGGGAGATGGTGAGAATGGTCTGGCAGTGAGTTGTTTCCTTCTCCTTGGGTGCCCTTGCTGGAGAGGAAGACAAGCTGCAGAAATTGCTTGGAATGCAAGGTCCCAATCAAATACTTGCTTTGCTCATAATTAAGGCTACAATTTTGTCATGGATATTTTTTAGAAAAAAAATCATGGACTCGTCACGAGCAATAAACAAAAAATCATGGAAGCTGTGACCTGTCCCTGACTTTTACTAAAAACAGCTCTGACTAAATAGGGAGGGAGGAGGATCCAGCACCCTGTCCCCCCTGCAGCGGATGGGAGCTGCAGGGACCCCATTTCTCAGTGGCTGCCACTGTGTGGGGCTAGAGCTGGACAGGTCCCCCCACTGCCCTGCAGGGCTGGGAGCTGCGGGTGGCCCCTCTGCCCCTGGCCACTGAACAGCTTCGGGGTACCTCTGCCACCACTGCCCATGCCTGGGAACTGCAGGAGGCCCCCCCCTGCCCGCAGCCACTGAGCAGCTCTGGGGTCCCTCTGCTGCCATCCCCGGTGGCTGGGAGCTGTGGGGAGGGGCCTGGCTGCTCACAGCAGCTGAGCCACTACAGGAGGGACCCCTGTGGTAGCCGCTGGGCAGCTCAGGGGTTGCTGCCACCGGCGGTGAACAGTCAGTTGCGGGGGTTCCCGCTGGGCAGCTGTGGGAGGGTTCCCCGCCCCCCATGGAGGCTGGGTTGCTGCAGGGTCCCCTGCTGCTGGCAGTGGCTGGTCAGCTGCGGGGGTCCCTAGTGTCACAGAGGTCGCTGGAAGTCACTGTTTCAGTGACTTCTGCAACCTCTGTGACATAATCATAGCCTTACTCATAATCAAGGCTGGTCCTGGGCACACACTGTTTGTGAGTTGGGACTATGACAATTGGAGATTGTTGTGCAGTGACTCAGGAGTTCTCAGGGTTCTGGATAAACACATTGAAGAGAGGAATGGTCTCAGCTTTGAGAATCAAATGTACATGTTTTTGTTTAGCCTGTGACTAAATAAGAGGAAGCAATTTATCACTGGCTTGCCTGTCCTGGCCTGCGTAAGTGGTTCCACCAGATACCATAAAGGAGAGTTTTGAAAGAATCTCTGTGGTGACCGTGCGGAACCTCATGGTAGCTTCAGGGAAGACAGCTGCAGAGGTTATCAATCTGAGCAGTCTGTCTTGTCTCTGATATGAGCCTGTACAATGACCCATGCAAGCCCGGAACAATCTCTGCCTGATTCAATGAAGTATACTCTCTTTAGACTACTGGAGCAATTTGTGGAATAGTAGTAGCAGCCGAGATTTTATGGTGCAGAAGGTAAGCTGTCCACAAAAAAGTTATTGATCCATACTCCATCCTTCACTTTTGGCAGCTTATGCCTAGATAGGTAGGAGCATATTTTTTAATATACATCTGCCAGACTGCAATCAAACTTGAAGTTACGCAACACCTTTTATCTGAGAGAGAGTTGTGTTTTTCAGCTGATGAGAATACAAAATTATCCCAATTTACTGTGTGCCACCGGAAGCACCCTCAATTTACTATGGTTACTTCATTGGAACTAGGTGTCAAGTCTCCACAGATTCTATTCCCATCCCTGCCTCTGATCTGCTGTGAGACCTTCGGCAAATCACTTAATTTCTCTGTGTTTTTTTCATCTGTAAAAATTGTATAATACTTATCGTCTTCATAGGGTGTGCTGCTGTAAGACTTAATGCATGTTTGCAAAGTGCTACCGAGATCATTGGATGTGGGTCACTATAGCTGTGTAAAGTTTTATCATCTTAGTCTTTTTCTCGTTGTTCTTTCACTTCTCTTAATGTCTGGTTGCTTTCTATTCTTCTATTCTTTACTTTCTTTTTCCTTCCTCAGGGCCTGTCAAGCCACTGAGGATCCTATATCCCTGGTAGATCAAGAATTAGCAATCCCATCTGGGGCTATATGTATCTATCCCTCTCTTACCAGCTAATCAGGCGATCAAGACCCTTTTCTTTGTCACTTGATAGAAGTTGTTCTCTTCCAACTCTTATAAAAATTCCTAATTTCTCTTTTATTTAGATATTAGGCCAGTTTCTCATCTGGTGTAAATCAGCATAGCTCCATTGTACACTGACTTACACCACCTGAGGATCTGGCCTTTTTTGTTTAAATAATATTCAGCATAATACAAAGACTCATCCTTCATTTTTGTATTTACTTTACAGAGTCAGGATTACATAAAAAGCCCCACTTTTACTCCCACAACTGGGCGTCATGAACATGGACTTTTCAACCTGTATCATGCAATGGATGGTGCCAGCCATTTGCATGTTCTAGTTGTCAAGGAGTATGAAATGGCCATATATAAAAAATACTGGCCGAACCACATCATGCTAGTGCTGCCGAGTATTTTCAACAGTGCTGGAGTAGGTAGGTATTAGGAGGAAAAAAAAACGGTAAAACACATGTGTGTTATTGTACAGACGCCCTCACCGAGAGGTTTGTAATCAGTGATCTCTTGCAACACAGTATATCTCACCATATATACTGTGCTTCAGAAACCACACCCTCCTTCTTTACTGTGATAGGTGGTTAACTGAATTGTACCCCAAGTAAATGCAAAATCAATTAACACCTGATAAGTCATTCCTACTTAACCGTATAATGCTAACATTAGTGAAGAAGGCATGTGACTCTGGGGCATTTTCTCCCAGGTGCAACATGCAGCAGAGGATCCTTGGCCACAGGACATTTGTCAGTGGGAGGGACTGCAGCATCTCAAGGCAGTGGAACTTGAGCAGGGCTCATAGCTGACTAGCATAGCCCTAAATGAGTTTGGTGCTGGCCAGGGATGGGGAGTGGCTATGGTGCCTAATAATGCACTGATCCTGTGCATTTCTTAGGTAGCGACTGCCAGAAGGGTTTCTATGGAGCACCCAGAGTCTGCTCTGGTGGGACCCCCAAGGTGGACAGACAGAGGGAATTATGGTTTTCATCACTTAGGTGGGTCCATCCCCATGTGCAGTGGCTGGTGCCAGGAGGTATCAGTGGAGGTGAATCTGTCCCTCACAGTTTAAAGGCATCACATAAATTCCCACCACAAAAATCAAACTCATCTTATTAGTTTCCTCAGTGGTGTCTCATGTGGCCTTAGCAGCCTGACACAACACCCACACCTGTCAACTCAGTTGCATTTGGTTGGGGATGGCGACAGATTGGCTCTGGAGTCCTTTAATCACCATCCTTGTACTGTGAGGAGGGATAGCTCAGTGGTTTGAGCGTTGGCCTGCTAAGCCCAGGGTTGTGCATTCAATTCTTGCAGGGGCCACTTAGGGATCTGGAGCAAAAAATCAGTACTTGGTCCTGTTAGTGAAGGCAGGGGGCTGGACTCCATGACCTTTTGGGGTCCCTTCCAGTTCTATGAGATAGGTGTATCTCCTTATATTATATTATTATTAACCTTCAGAGTGAGCAAGCCACACTGTGCTCCATGAACATTTGAAAGGTTGGCACTTATCAACAAACAACTCCTGCCCCTGCCATCGCCACCTCCCATCTCAGAATTTTCCTCTTGTTTATGCTGTTTTGGGTTTCAGGTGCTGCTCACTTTCTAATAAAAGAGCTGTCTTATCACAATCTGGAACTAGAACGAAATCGGCAAGAAGAACTGGGGATTAAACCCCAGGATATCTGGCCTTTCATTGTCATTTCGGATGATTCCTGTGTTATGTGGAATGCGGTAGAAATCGATTGTTCAGGAGACAGAAAAAGGTAAAACACCATAATGAAGGAACATGATTTTTTTCAGCTGATCGCTTTAAACTCTAAGCACAACTTGTTGAAATGACATCATGGAAACAGCAAGGCTTTTACTCTGTGTAACAAGTAGGGTATAATATTTGCCTGGTGACAGAGAAATATTTCTTGATATATTTGTCTGCATGTAGGTTAGTTCCCATCTGTGCCCAGTCTACAGCTTCAGCCATACCGCTTGGCACTTCAGTTCAGGCTGGAGTGACTCATGGTTTTGGTTCTGGAGTTGTGTGGTTCAGTCCCAGCTGTGTTGGCCAAGAGGGGTGGCCGTCACATGTACACTTAATCCGGATACAGCGGTGCAATGAGTACAGACACACATGGATGGATTTTAAGCGGCAGGCCAGAACTTTTATTTAGCTTTACCACAGGGGAGGGGCACTACCTGCCCATCAGCCACGCTCACCTATACCAGGCATTAAGTGGTTCCAGTGCAGGGGTTACAGGTTACAGTGCAGTGGTTCCTTCCATAAAACCCATCACTGAGGCTAGGCTCTCCTCAACTACCCCCTCCCAGGACTCAGTTCTCTCTGAGTCCTACCCCCTCCCCCACCCATGAGGGAGACAGAGGATGCAGAAGGGTGGGGATGTCAGGCCTTAGCCCACAAGGGTTACAAGATCTCCCTCTACCCCATGAGCCCACGGCCCATCAGGAAAATCCAAGGTCTTTTACCTCTGGGAACCGTACACTGTATCTTTTTAATCACACTGGAAACTGGCCACAAGTTGAGACAAATTAACAGTGCAACCAATTACCTCGGTTAGGGACTAAGCACATTCCTACTTAATAGGGCTGTTGATTAATCGCAGTTAACTCACGTGATTAACTCAAAAAAAAAATCACAATTAATTGCAGTTTTAATCACATTGTTAAACAATAGAATACCAATTGAAATGTATTAAATATTTTGGATATTTTCTACATGTTTGTATATATTGTATTCTGTGTTGTAATTGAAATCAAAGTGTATATATTTTATTATAAATATTTGCACTGTAAAAATGAAATAGTATTTTTAATTCACCTCATACAAGTACGGTAGTGCAATCTCTTTGTTGTGAAAATGCAACTTACAAATGTAGATTTTTTTTTGTTACATAACTGCACTCAAAAACAAAACAATGTAAAACTTCAGCGCCTATAAGTCCACTCAGTCCTACGTCTTGTTCAGCCAATCGCTCAGACAAACAAGTTTGTTTACAGGAGATAATGCTGCCCTCTTCTTATTTACAATGTCACCAGAAAGTGAGAACAGGCATTTGCATGGCACTTTTGTAGCCAGAATTGCAAGATATTTAGGTGCCAGATATGCTAAACATTTGTATGCCCCTTCATGCTTTGGCCACAATTCCAGAGGACATGCTTCCATGCTGATGATGCTTGTTAAAAAAATAATGCGTTAATTAAATTTACGACTGAACTCATTGGGGGAGAATTGTATGTCCTCTGCTCTGTTTTACCTGCATTCTGCCATATATTTCATGTTATAGCAGTCTTGGATGATGACTCAGCACATGCTCATTTTAAGAACACTTTCACTGCAGATTTGACAAAAGGCAAAGAAGGTTCCAATGTGAGATTTCTAAAGATAGCTACAGCACTCGACCCAAGGTTTAAGAATTTGAAGTGCCTTCCAAAATCTAAGAGGGACGAGGTGAGGAGCATGCTTTCAGAAGTCTTGAAAGAGCAACACTCCATTATGGAAACTACAGAACCTGAACCACCAAAAAAAAAAAAATCAACCTTCTGCTGGTGGCATCTGACTCAGATGATGAAAATGAAATGCATCGGTCCACACTACTTTGGATTGTTATCGAGCCAAACTCATCATCAGCATGGACGCATGTCCCCTGGAATGGTGGTTGAAGCATGAAGGGACATATGAATTTTTAGCGCATCTGGCATATAAATATCTTGCAACACCAGCTAGAACAGTGCCATGAGAACGCCTGCTCTCACTTTTAGGTGACATTGTAAACAAGAAGTGGAAGCATTATCTCCTGCAAATGTAAACAAACTTGTTTGCCTGAGCGATTGATTGAACAAGAAGTACAACTGAGTGGACTGCAGCATCTAAAATTTTACATTGTTTTATTTCTGAATACAGTTTTTTTGTACATAATTCTACATTTGTAAGTTCAACTTTCATGATAAAGAGATTGCAATACAGTACTTGCATTAGGTGAATTGAAAAATACTATTTCTTTTAGTTTTTTACACTGCAAATATTTGTAATCAAAAATAAATATAAAGTGAGCACTTACACTTTGTATTCTATGTTGTAATTGAAATCAATATATTTTAAAATGTAGAAAACATCCAAAAATATTTAAATAAATTGTATTCTATTATTGTTTAATAGTGCGATTAATCATGCTATTAATTTTTTTAATAGCTTGACAGCCCTACTACTTAACCTACTGTGTCTCAAAGATGCTGAGAAGGTGAAAAACTCCCTTGTCCTCTGCCAATTGGCCCTATGGGAGAGAAAATCCTCTCTGATCCCCAATGGCCGAACAGCTAGATCAGGGGCGGGCAAACTTTTTGGCCTGAGGGCCGCATCCAGTTTCCAAAATTGTATGGCGGGCCGATTAGGGGAGGCTGTGCCTCCCCAAACAGCCAGGTGTAGCCCGGCCCCACCCCCTATCCGACCCCCCCTGCTTCTTGCCCCATCCACCCTCCCCCGCTCCCTGTTCCATGATGACCCCGCCCCGGGACTTGCCCCATTCAACCCCCCCTGTTCTCCGCCCTCTGACCGCCCTGACCCCTATCCTCACCCCCGCCTCCTGACCACTACCCCGAACTCCCCTGCCCTCTATCCAACCCTCCCTGCCCCCTTACCGCGTTGCCTGGAGCACCAGTGACTGGCAGCGCTACAGCCGCACCACCCAGAGCACCAGGACAGGCAGCTGCGCCACCTGGCTGGAGCCAGCCATGCCACAGCGCAGCACAGAGCACTGGGTCAGGCCCCGGCTCTGCAACTGTGCTGCCCCAGGAGCACGCAGCCCTGCCACCCAGAGTATTGTGCCAGCGATGGAGCGAGCTTAGGCTGCAGGGGAGAGGGAACAGCAGGGGAGGGGCCGGGGGTAGCCTCCCAGGCCAGGAGCTCAGGGGCCGGGCAGGAGGGTCCTGTGGGCCAGATGTGGCCCGTGGGCTGTAGTTTGCCCACCTCTGGGCTAGATCCACAGCATCTGCTGGCTGGATTCCCATTCGTGGGCAGGGTGGAACAGAGCCAAAAGAGACTCCACATGGTGCTGGAGCTGGGGGATGTAGACCACACAGCATCCTTCACCCGACTACCACGGGGGAAGATGTACATAGTGTGTCTTGCTGCCAGGTCTGTCCCATTTGCTGCTATCCCCATCAAGTTCACTCAGCAGTTGAGGCACATGGGTGGCATTCTGGGTAAGATTTTTGAAGGAACTAAGGGAGTTAATGGAAATTCAGGGTGAGTTGGCCACCTACAGTACCTCTCTTTGGCTCCTTTGATAGTCCCAGCCTATGTGACTTCTACTTTATTTCAGTTTGCAAATGATAAAACAAGTCTCTTAGCTTTTTAAAACAGTACTTGATTGGGCCAGTTTTACTTATTACCAGAGCTGTGCTAAATTCAGCAGCTTTGCTGTGCAGGGATTTGGAGAAATCTTTTTTTCTGTTTCAATTTGTATGTTTGGTTTTATGTCAAATCCCAAAACAAAAGCAAAGTTCAGTCAAAGCTGAAAAGTTCCATGTGGTTTTGTAATGGGCTGATGGTAAACATATCTTCCCAGGATCACTTGGAGCAAGAGTTAGGTTAACTTAAAACATTTACAAACCTTAATGAACATATTGAGAAATCCAGGCTGAGTTTCAAACCTATAGCCCAAGCTAAATGAGCTTTAGGTAGATGAGGCAGTAGGTCTAGCATCACTGCTGCCTGTTTACTATGCTCAGATTTATAACTATTGTAAGATACTGCTCAGATGAACTGGATTATTTTTTGTACACTTTGAATTTGAAACATTTTTTTCCAACCTACTGTAGTGAATATACATGGACTGAAAGGAACGTTTCCTTGAAGCAAATTCTGCAACACGTTGAAGCAACCCCTAATGTCACTCACTACGCCTTGATTGGGATGAGGAAATGGTCTAGTAAAACAAATAGTGGTGAGATCAGGGAACCATTCTCCTGTTGCCATGTACATGACTTCATCCTGCTGAATGTGGATCTGACTCAGAATGTCCAATATAACCAGAACAGGTGAGTGAATCCATAGGCGCCTCCAATGTAGAGCAAGGACCAAATCATGCAGCCTTCACTCTGGCTAAGCTCTCACTTGCTCGAGTTGGATTTTTCAGGAGACTGCTAATAGAATAGAGATAATTTTACATCTAAGTTGCTGGTTCCAATCCAGCCCAGGTAAGAAGTGGCTAAAAAGACTGTTATCTCTCTCCACCTAAGCTAGGCATACTCTTTAACTAAATACAATAACTTTAATTGGTTGAGAACAATAATAAGAAAGAAAACAACAAAAACAAATCCCTCTAACATTGATGGGGGGGCCTTTAGGGAGAAGCTGCATCCAGCCCACTCCATTCTTGGGATCAATCTCCAACCCACCTTCTGCTACCCATTTTTTTAACTGGGCCACACATAAGGTTCCAGACCTTAAAGGTGCCAAGCATAGTCACTGTGGTTCTTAAAGCTTCATTTACTACAGATACCACTTGGCAGCTGTTCATTAACCCATGTGAAATAGTGAACTCAGTTCCTGGGGGACAAGTGTTCACATCACAAAACCACCACCACATTTGCCAGTAATTGTCAGAGGGGCACAGGGCTGAATAAGATAAGAGACTGTCACCTCTAGAAGTGATCTTTCCAAATCTAGATTGAGGCATATTTGTGGGGAAGCATCTCTGCTTTAACTATTCTATGGATAAACAGGTGACTTAAATCTTCAAGTCTGTCACTGGCACTTTTCAAGAGCACTAGAACCATAGCCACATGTATCTCCTGTATACAGCGGTGTTCTCAGGCTGTTTAGCCTGTGGGGACATAGTCATTTTCACACAGAGTATTACCATTTGAGGCCGTTTTTGAATGGAAAGCTGAGTGCTAATCTAAGAAAACAATAATCATAGAATTGAATAAATGTAGAGCTGGAAGGGACCTCAAAAAGTCATCTGGCCCAGCCCCACCCCCACCCCCCAGTGAGACAGGACCAAGTAAACCTAGACCATCCCTGATAGGGGTTCTTAAAAACCTCCAGTGATGGGAATTCCACAACTGCCCTTAGAAGCCTATTTCAGAGCTTAACTACTCTTATAGTTAGAACATTTTTCCTAATATCTAACCTAAATCTCCCTTGCTGCTGATTAAGCCCATTACTTCTTGTCCTACCTTCAGTGGACATGGAGAATAATTGGTCACCGTCCTCTTTATAACAGCCCTTAAGATATTTGAAGACTGTTATCAGGTCTCCCCTCAGTCTTTGTTTCTCAAGACTAAACATGCCTAGTTTTTTTAACCTTTCCACACAGGTCAGCTTCTCTAAACCTTTTATCATTTGTTGCTTTCCTCTGGACTTTCTCCAGTTTATCCACATCTTTCTTTAAGTGTAGGGCCCAGAACTGGACAGTACTCCAACTGAGGCCTTACCAGTGCTGAGTAGAGTGGGATAATTACCTCCATTGTCTTCCATAAGACACTCCTGTTAATACACCCCAGAATGATATTAGCAACTGCATCACATTGTTGGTTCATATTCAATTTATGATCCTTCAGATCCTTTTCAGCAGTATTACTACCTAGCCAGTTTTTCCCCATTTTGTAGTTATGCATTTGATTTTTCCTTCCTAAGTGTTAGTACTTTCATGTTTGTCTTTATTGAAATTTACCTTGTTGATTTCAGACCAATCTAATTTGTCAGGGTTGTTCTGAATTCTAATCATGTCTTTCAAAGTGCTTTCAACCTCCCTCAGCTTGGTGTCATCTGCTCTCCATTATCTAAGTCGCTAATTAAAATGTTGAATAGTACCGGACCCAACAATGCAATAAAGCAAAGTAATATTAATGCATGGAGTGATGCAAAAATGTCAAGAATAAGGTTTTATGCGAGTTTACACTAGCAATACTTAACCTGTGGGTGTTTAATCACTGGTGACTCACCATAGTTCTGCATGCAGCTCTCTGTTAAGGCTTGGGCAATATTGTGTGACATTCCAAGGATGAATTGGTGGTCAGAAAACATGGCATTTTGAATCAAAAAGAGACACAGTCAGCCAGAGATAGCAAAGACACATGTGAGTATCACTCAATAGAGTATCTATCAACAGAGCCATAATTTAAAAAACTGATAGCTTTAAATGGCAGATTACTCACTGAGCCCTAAATAGAACCAGTCCTCCTGTAATCTTTATTTTGCTGTTTTGGTGAATGTAGTAACTCTATTTTACAAAATGCTTGTTACATAGGGATTTTCTGACTTCTGAGAAGAGATGTGTGAAACCAAAAGCGCAGATCCAAATCCTGGATCAGATCCTCATACTTCTAAAAGTCATTCCAGTTCTCTTGTAGAACATGTATATTTACAATCGGGAATAGAATCAATATTACCCAAAGATGAGGGTACATGGGTGTGGCCCATTTTAGAAGCTTGACCTGCTAAATCTGCTCTGAATTCAGATCAGGATTGATCGTTTCCATTTGGTTCCATCTCTAATTTGAAATGGGCCAAATCCAACCCAATGAAATCTTAAGAAATGGATGAATTTGGCCCATAGTGCTTAATTGTGGCTCTTTGCAACGCTGTTGGATGAAGAAGTGATTCTGTGGCTTTTAAATGCTTGATCTCACTGATGTAGACTGATAGCATTTCTACAGAGGGATGTTGAAAATTTCAACAGTTACATGCTCCTTGTTACAGAGGAGAAATATATGGTCAGAGACCTGTACTTCCAGGTGTCTCATCTAGGGCCTAATCCATGTCCTTTGAAGTCAGTGGAAACCTTTATATTGACCTTATTTATGGTGGGATCATACTCCTTTCTATTTGTACAATCTGCCTCACTGTAGTATCTGAGTGCCTATATGTCTGCTAATGTTCAATAACAAACAGTGTTTATTAATAGCTGTGGTTTCCGCTCCTGCTAGATTTATGTGCGATGATGTTGATTTCAACCTGCGTGCCCACAGTGCCGGTCTTCTGATCTGTCGGTTCAATCGCTTCAGTGTCATGAAGAAGCAAATTGCAGTAGGAGGACACAGGTCCTTTCATATTAAGTCTAAGGTAAAAGTTGATAATTATCTTTCATTGTTAGTTATTTGTTTGTGCAGTCATTAACCTTTAATGTAGAGAGTGAGGTTTGTTGGTGTACATTCTATTGCCAGATATGAGACACGTGTGCCATTAGATTTTTTTTTTTTAACCTGAAACTCTTGGAACCCATAATTCCCACAGCATAAATGCACCCTGACCGCTTCCTGTGTCATCTTCCTGTGTAATGTCTTAAACCACATAATTTTTTTTTTTCAAACAAGAAAAACTTTCACTGTGAATTTGATGTAGAACTGTTGTAAAGTATTACTTAATAACTCCTCCTTACACAATTTCATGTTCAGGAAGAACTTTTTGAGTCAAAGCAGAATCCAAAATGCTATTTAACTATAATTAAACTCCAATTTTCCATGGATAACTGAAACCTTTGGGTAATAGGAGTTTTGGATAACCTATTTTTGGTGGCTATATGCATTTTGGATTTTTGGGACAGAGATGCATTTTGTACAACCCCAAATTCAGATGATTGGGGTTTGGTTGATCAGGATTTATCAATATCACAATGTTTTTCCATGTAGGTTTCTGAAACTCCAGTCTCAACCGCACCTGCTCAGTATATCTGTGCTCCTGACAGCAAGCACACCTTCTTAGCAGCACCTGCTCAGCTGCTGCTTGAAAAATATCTTCAGTACCACAGCCATCGCTTCTTTCCTCTTTCACTGAAGAATTATAGCCATCCAGTGCTATCTGTGGACTGTTACCTTAACTTAGGACCACAGGTACTGAACAAAATGATCTTCAAGTAGCTCTGCAGTTTAGGCCAACCCATATTTAACCCAAGTGTTGTACTCGTTCTGTGATCTATTCCTTTGGGATTTTTACATGGCTTCTGAACTGTATAATATAGATTGTTGTGATATTTAAAAAATCAATTTGTAAGTTACAAAAAAGAAAATGAATGGTTAGAAGCTATGAATGACTATGCACACTAAAAATAAAGTACACAGAGCACAATCCTACAGTTGAAGTAAAAAATAGTTATAGTAATTTAGCCTGTGCTTTCTATTCAGGTCTCAATTACCAGTGCCTCTGAATTTTTTTTTCTGTGAGTGTTTCCTCAACTCAATATAATAACTTGGCCATTTATATTTATATTTATAACTTTCCTCCTACAAAGCATTTTACAAACATTGACCAGTCAAAGCCAAGATATGAATGCTCCACACAAGAGCTCAGATTAGAACTGAGGAGTTCCTGGCTCCCAGTCCTGTGCTCGAACCACGCCCCTCTCTAAAACCAAGATACGTATTTGGACTCAAATGCAAATCAAGTATGAATGATGCTAGCAAGTTTTTTTGGTAGTGTTTTGATTTGTTTGTTTTTGCCTTCCCATCCAACTGGAAAACGACATGAAGTTCAAACTTGGTAGACCTGCCAATTTGTCTTCCTCCCCGAGTCAGCTGTGTAACAGACTTCACAACTTGCTCTACCCCCAAATGCTCTAAGTCCTTAAAGTTCCTTTCTGGCTGACTTCTGATAAGCTGAAGTACTCTGGACACAAAGTCCTATGTGGAAAATTTCTTTATTGGGGGAGAGCGACAAATCTTTAAACATCTCAGTGAATCTCCAAGGTTCTTAACCGGCCTAGAAGTCTGAGTGAGCAGAGAGTTTTGGAAAGCGAAAGGCTTCCAGTCTCTAGAGAAAACCGTGGGACCCAATCCCGAATACACTTATGGACATTCATAACTTTACTCACATAAGTGGTTCCATTGACACGTGAGTAAAATTATGAACTTCCATAAGTGTTTGCTGTATTGGACCATACAGCTGTGTGTGTGTGTGTGTGTGTGTGTGTGTGTGTGTGTGTGTGTGTGTNTGTGTGTGTGTGTGTGTGTGTGTGTGTGTGTGTGTGTGTGTGTGTGTGTGTGTGTGTGTAAAACATGCAAGGCATGTCTCAGATTTATTTTTAAGGGGAGAGACAGTTGTTGAGGCATGTAAATCGTGCCATGTCTACCTAGCTGTTTATACAACACTTTTTTTTCAGAGGATGGATTTTTATTTGGGAGCAGTAGGGATGCTCACAAATGCTTGATCACAAAGACCATTCCTATAATTAGGAAGGATTGCTAAACTTTAAACTGGTGCAGACATTCACACCTCTGTGCAAAGCCCTAAGAAGCAACACTACTTTGAAGTCTGAGGAAAATTAATTTCTGATCCCTCTTTCCTCCAATCAGATTGCGGTTTGCTACGTGAGTTCCCGACCTCACTCTTTGAACATCAGTTGCTCTGGTTTGATGTTTAGTGGACTCCTGCTTTACCTCTGTGACTCCTTCGTTGTAGCTAGCTTTTTGAAAAAGTTTCACTTCATGAAAGGTGAGCTGCAGAATGATTGTTACAAATTGCAGTGTCTGTCTGGTTTGGGGTTGCCAAATCCGTTGGGCAGAAACTAAATAATGTTTTGTCTTTGTACATCAACCAGGTCCATCTCTCCCCATTTGGGATCACACCAATCCAGCACTACAGCAGATTAATACCTACATCCTCATACATGTATTATCAGTTCTATAGATTTTTGAAATTAGGCAGGCACTGGTGCGTACATACCATTGAGTTGCCTAATGTATATTCATAAATACTCAGTGCATGTTTGCAGATTGGGTATTTGTGTGTATGCAATAGGCATGCATCACTGTATGCTTGCAGTTGTGCCCCTCTAATTTTCAAAATCTTACCCATAAGATTCTACTCAGTAGATCTTGGGGAAAAAGGATGGGTTGTTTAATATTAATAACAAATAATAACCAAATGAATCAAATTAGTCTTCAAGGTTCCAGACTGACGGCACTGGAGACTGATGTCCTCTAGGGGAGGGATAGCTCAGTGGTTTGAGCATTAGCCTGCTAAACCCAGGGTTATGAGTTCAATCCTTGAGCGGGCAATTTGGGGCAAAAATCTGTCTGGGGATTGGTCCTGCTTTGAGCAGGGGGTTGGACTAGATGATCTCCTGAGGTCCCTTCCAACCCTGATATTCTATGATTCTATCTACAAACAAGCAGTTGTATTGCCAGCGTCTCCCATGCTACGCTGCCACTGTGTTGTAGGCCTTATCTACTCTGGGGATTTGTCCCAGTTGCAGCCATCAGTGGCCAGCCACTGGCGCGGCTGCATTGTTGCAGATCTGTAGACAGGCAAAGCTGTTATAAACTACCATTTGGATCAGTACAGTACAACTTAACCCAGTTTCAAGCAGGGGTATGCTAGACTGATACAAGTGACGGAGTATAGTGGTTTCGCCACTGCAATGGTGGTTGGCTATTGAAGACTGAATTCTGCAGCGTGGACAAGGCCTTAATCTTGACCTGGAGGAACAGGTCTGGAGATGGACACTTTAGGAGTGAAGGTTAGTTAAGTTTCCATCTCCAGCCCTTCTGTCAGGAAGATCCAATGTTCACAGAGGGTTCTGTCCCCTTTTTCCCTTAAGTGATAGATAACTAAGGGGTTCACTCTCCTTCATTTTATAGTCCAGTAAACCTTTGAAATGTATCATTCTGAAGAGTATCCCCATAAAGTTCTTCTCCCCTGCTGTTTGTCCTTTCCTGCTGACATCCCTTCCCTCTGTTGGCTTGTGTGTAAATGTAACTTTCATTGTCTCTGGCCTCACCTTGCTCAATTGACACTGGAGACACACACAAAACAATGTTCCTTTGTCTAGGACGTTCCTTTTATTATGTCTGCCCCAAAATATATTCTAGAATGTATTTCCAGCATACATACATAACTGTTTACACACCATCCGCACATAGATCACGACTGGCGTTTCACTAGCTTTCGTTTGAGATTTTACTCAATATACTGCTATAGTACAATAATATTGTATAGAATCCGTTGATTCAGTTTCTTATTCTTTGGGGTTTAGACCTTTTCCCCCTAGGGTGTCTGGACCCTGATTGTCCATGATTGCTTATTTAGGATATTGGCCTCAAATGGCACAATTGATATAGGTCTAGTTCAGCAAAGAACTTAAGCTTGTGCTTAGTTTTAACTTTAAGTACATTCTTAAGTCCATTCCTGCTCAACAACATTTAAGCACATGCTTAAGTATCCAGAACTACTCAATCTCTTTTAAATTTGAGGTGCTTTGCTAAATTAGGACCCTGTAGTCCCAGTGCAATCAGTAAGGTACTTCTTAGTGTGAATAAGGGTATCAAAATATGGCCCATAGAACTGTCACAAATGTAAAGGCTTGTCTTCACTACTGGGGGGTGCAGTGAAGACCAGCCCTAAGGCTTGATCGTGATCTATCTGAAGTACTAGATGGATCTCATTATCATAACGTCTAAGCACTTTACAATCTTTAATGTATTTATCCTCACAACATTCCTGTGAGGTACAGAAGTATTGTTATCACCATTTTAAAGATGGGGAACTGAAAGGCCAAGTAAGTTGCCTGAGGTCACACAGGAAGTCTCTGACAGAGCAAGGAATTGACCCTGGGTTTCCCAAGTCCTAGACTAGCACCCTGAGCACTGAACCATCCTTCCTCAATTGAGACAATTGAGAGCTTGCAGGACCAGGTTGATGATTTAGAGAATAAAACAAAACACTCATACTTGTTTGTTTTAACCATTCATGTAGGTGCTACCTTGTGTGTTATTTGCCAAGACCGCAATTCTCTTCGCCAGACTGTTGTCCGGCTAGAACTAGAAGATGAATGGCAGTTCCGACTGAGGGACGAATTCCAAACTGCCAACGCCAAAGAGGACAGACCACTTTTCTTTCTGACTGGACGACATATTTGATAGAAAATGAGCAGGCTTCCTGAACTGGCTAATGAGAAGGGCTAGTACAAGAGGCTGAGTTCTCACTGGTCAAAAAAAAAAAAAAAAAAAAGAAGGCATTTAGCATTTGAGGCTCTGTGCTCTGGAATATTCCAGCACATGTTCCCTGAATAGCCATCAGCTGAGCAGTTTTGAAATATTTTTATTAAAATTATATTTAATCAACTAATGTATGTTTATATTGCCAAGCATTGGAAGTGACTCTTCTAATTTAATTACCCAGTAGAAGTAATTCCTGATACCTGGGAAAGAGGTACCGACTTATTACTTCCCAGGGTGGAAACATTTCTGGATAAGAAGAGAAATCACATTTCTTCTGTCAAAACAGAGAGCACACAAAATGTTTCAAAATTAAGCTGTTTAGAAACAGTTTTGTACAATTAGGGAATTTAAATTTAGAGAACTAGGGAATGTACATTTAGAAGTAGACTTTGTTCTTTTAAGTCTTATTTATCTAGAAGTCAGCACAAGACATCAGACCAAATTTCAGATTTTACAGGAAATTTTATGTTTTGGTAAGCCATTGCTACTGATTGATACAGAGAGGCTTTTATACCTAGAGGTGTAAAATATATTTTTTATGTAATGGGAACTGGTTGCAACCATAACTATGGTGTGAGTGTCACACTGAATAATTTTATTATACAGGATTTTGGAAGGGGATGTGTAATTAAGGTGCCTGTGTTTGGTTAGTCAGGAAAGAGCACTTTGAAAGTAGAGAGATGTGAACAAGAGATGCGAAAGAAGGAGATGTGAACATTTATTCCAGAACACGTCAGTATCTGGGACAAAGTCCCAAAGAGATTAAGGGGAAGATTAACAGCAACCAAACTTTGAGATAAATAATTTTAGGCTAAATGAACTGGTGCTTCCAGTTACAGATGAATTTGTTGCACTGGCTTAAGACTTCAAACCTGGCCACCAGGCAATTCAGACAGGAGATGCATATAGCACTGAAGTCCAATTTCAGAATACCCTTCCAGAATGCTTTTTTGCTAAGGCACTTCAAAAGAGCTGGACAGTCAGGTGGCATCTTTGCTGAGTATATGTAGAAATCTAGGAGGATGTTTAGAAAATGCATCATGCAGTATAGTATTTTGCACCCTGCACCCTGGACTGTTAAAATGTAGAGTGCATGCTGAAAACACCTGGTTATATTTATCCCAGAACTTCATGTTTATCCTTATGGAGACAGTGGCTCTGATACTTGGCTTGGCCTAGACACTCTGTGCCAGGTGTAGGCATGAAAGGTGGCAGAAAAGTCACCAGAAAACTCCTTATAATATGTTAATCCTCTCTTGACTGGCTATGCCAACTATAGGACCATTTTGTGCTGGTGGAGCAGCATTAAGTGGCTATAACACATTTGAGGTATTGTAACTAAGACACTAATAATCTGTGCCAAAGAGCTGACTTAGATTTATTTTCAGGGAATAAAAATAAATTAAGTGATTGGGAGAGATTTAGGTTAATGTTTACACAACTGTTTTGGTAGAAAGTGATATGCTTGTATATTTCATTGTGCTTCTTTTGGAGTAAGAACTTTCTTTTTAGTTTTGTTTTATTCTGTGTAAATAGTATCTCCATTTGATTAGTTAATTTAAACTTTTTAAAGGGTTGTAATATTCAAGTCTTACTCATCCTTTATAAATAAAATATGTAATGCATGGATAGGTGTCTGGGTGATGTATGACCACTGTCAAATGCTCAAACTCACAGGGGAAAATTGCATTGGCAAAAGGAAGCTAATACGATTTAGGATTACCCTGCATGCATCAAGAGGAAATGTTGTGCTGTTTAGCACCTACTACAAGCTTTCAACAGTTCAGGACTTTTGGGATAGATCCAGGACTATGGATGCAGGGAACTCATGACATACAAACATAAAACAAGCTTTGAAAACAGTTCAAAAATATGAATCAAAATCAACTTTCTGTAAATGCAGTCTCTGTATCTTGGGTTTTTAGTCATAAAATCTACTTCACAAGTCTTTCAAACCTGCATTTTCTCCAAATGATGATATTAAATATGCAGTGAGACCATGCATAATCTGAAAAGAAGCCATTAAGTACTAGCTACATTGGAATGAAATTTTTTTCAGCTCTGTGTTTTCATAAGGGCTTGCATTATATATTCAGTTTTCCTTGTATAGTCGACCATTTGTTTGGCTTTTCCTGCCATGAATATACTGGGCAGAGTCTTTAAAACAGAGGTGGTAAAGAAATGCAATAGTGTTTGGCAAATCCCGGAATGATTTCTTGGTTATCTGTTCTTTCTTTCTTTCTTTCTTTCTTTCTTTCTTTCTTTCTTTCTTAACAAACAAGAATTAGTTTAACCTACTGGTGAGTGTTTGTCAAGTACAATACAGCCTCCAAATAAAGCTAACCAATTATATTTATTTCATGAAGATTAGTCTAATGCTTAGACTGGGGCTGGGATTCACGAGATCTGTGTTCTATTCCTGATTTTGAGTAGATCATTTAACCTCCCTGTGCCTCAGTTTCTGCATTCATAAAATAGATGTATTAATACATAACTTATCACAGGGAGGTCTTGAAGCTTAATTTTTTAATGTTTGTAATGTGCTTTGAGATGCGTAGTTAGAAGGCATTAGAGAACTGCAAAATATTTTAATTGATTACTTGGTTTAAAAGTTCTTTGTGTCAAAAGGGATTGGACGGAATCCTTCTGTAATTAAATAATTACAACATTTTAGAATTTCAGCAACAAAAGAAAATCATCTGCATCTTAAAACCTTTCAGGTTGAGAAGTGTTCCAAGTATAGAACAAGCTAATTGGGAGCAGTTTAAAAAAAGCATTTCCTGAATGGGATGCTTAATTGATTGGTGCCAAGAAGCTATAGTTCAGTGTTACTTGTTTGAACTCTATTTATGTGCCAAAGTAAAACACCTCATTTGACTAGAATTGTGAACCAATCCAACAAAGTGGGTATTCACCCACGAAAGCTTATGCTCCAATACATCTGTTAGTCTTAAAGGTGTGTAGCTCTGGTGAGCTCTTCCCCAGAATGGCCAAGAGGAGGTGCTATAACTGCGGTGAATAGAGCACCCCATCATAGGAGGGAGCTGGTGAGTCCATTCAGAGACACTGAGATAAAAGAACTAGGTGCAGCCTGTGGAAATTTTGTGCTGAGTGCTTTCTACTTGGTGCAATACCTAAGCTTACAAGCACTACCTTTCTGCTATGAGTTGCTGTCCCTTTAAGGCCAGGGAGTCTGGGTGTCATTGTCCCCAGGTGGAGCACATAACTGACACAGCCTTGTGACTGCCCACTGGGATATAAAGCATCGGTCTTCTTTCAGCAAGGGTAAAGTGCAGGGTGAGCAGGCCAATGTAGTGGCTTTGGCGAAGAAGCTACTAAAGGACATGTGCCCAGAAACTGGGAAAAACTTGGAAGAGTCCAGCAGAAACCTGGAAAAGGGGCCTGCAAAAGAGGATATGCAGAAGCACCTTGGCAAACAGTGGAGTGGACTAATGGAGCTGACGACTGCTCCGCTTTGTGGCCTGGATGCTGGAGGGGTTAAGTTCCCCTACACCTCAGTTGGACCCTTGGGTGGCATCAGCTAATACTTCTCCGCATTAGGAGGAAATGGCTATTGAGAGCCCCTGCAGAAAGAAAGAAAGAGGCGAGACCCTGAAAAGAGGGGCAGGAGCCCAAGAAGGACAGGATTGTTTGGCCTCTGTCATGAAGAGGAAGTTTATGGTGTTCCTTTATCTGATCACTATGGGTGAGATTCCCCAGGGAATATTAGGTGCTTCAATACTCGGTGTGTCTATGCTTAGCTTTAGGTGCTCTGCTGCCCAATGGAATCCAGAGCTCTGAGTTAGGCCCCAGGCTTTTTGAGCGATGCTTGGGGTGAGTTAGACACCTGAGAATGGGATGTACAAAAACTAGCATGCTTAGTCACTGAGCAATGGGTTTGGAACACTGGGCTAGTGCTGTCATGGGTTGGCTGTACACTCATTCACCCTGTAGCCCAATGCATAGTATTTAAACCCAGTGGAACAGCTTCAGTTTGAGGAACTGAGACTACCCTAGTGGTTAGGGCAATCTCCTGGGCAGGAGACCCAAATTCAAATCCCTGCTCCACATTAGCCATTCTCCTACCCACTGCTGCTTCTTTCTCAATTCCTATATCCTCTTTCTTGATTTTTCTCCCACTCAGTGTTAGAATCGGGGGTGGTGGTTACATGAGCACCTTGCAACTATCTCTGCTGAGTTCCTAGTTTAAGGCTCTTTTAATCAGTTGTGCCAACCTCCATCCCAGAAGGCTGTTTTCCTCCCTACTCAGGTGGAGGCCATCCCACGAGAATTGTCCTCTGTCTATGAATGCCTCCCAGTGGTCCAACATCCCAAAGGCTTCCTTATAGCACTGCAGCCTGAGCCATCTGTTGGTCACCATAATCTTGTCTCTCCTTCATTCTCCCCCTGTAGGGACAGGTAGAACCCACTAAAGATCATCTGAGTCTTCATTTCCTTAAGCGTCTTCCCCAGCCTGGCATAGTCTCCCTTGATATGTTCCAGTGAGAATCTAGTTGTATCATTTGTTCCGACATGAAGGACAATCAGTGGATTATTTCCTGTCCCGTTAGGATCCTCTTCAGCCTCAGGTCCATATCCCGTATCTTAGCTCCCAGACCCTTCTGTTTGCCAGATCAGCTCTGGTGACAGGCCTGTATGTGCTTCTTAGTAGGGAGTCACCAATCACACAGACCTACCTCTTCTCCTGGTGTTGGTGTGATTCTCTGGCCTTCCTCCTGTTCTTTCTGGCTGCAAGTCCTCTAGTCTTCTGTTCTCCTTTACAATGTCCCGAGAGTCATCCTGTATCCTCCTGGGGCTCTGAACTCTGGGTACCTCCACTGACTCTTCCTCTCTTTTTAAGGACTAGCTGCTCTTCTCTCGTGCCCTCCCACCTTCAGTTTTTGCCTACTCTGCCCCTCCTTCATTTTCAGCAAACCTGTTCCTGAGCTCTTTCTCCTTCACTAGCCAGTCTTTTCCTCTGCCTGGTTCTCATAGTCAGATGTGTCTACTGGCCACTTTCCTCACGCAGCAGATTCCCCTCCGAGTTCTTCAGTCCAGCTTCCATCTGCGTGTCTTGACTTTCCCCTTCAGCTTCCTCTTCCCTTCCCTCCATGATTAGCTCAAATCCCCTTTGAAATTCAGCCATAGTTTCCACCTGCATCTCCAAACCTCAGATCTTCTTTTCCATCTGCTCTATCAGGTGGCACTTCATCCAAGTGAAGTTCTTTTCAGGTTCCCCATCCAGTCATCTTCATTGTCCCTTCCATTCCTTGGGTCACTACCACTGCTGCCTTGTTATCTGTCATAGCCTTCCCACCTACACTAGCAAGGAAAAACAAAAACAAACAAACACCAGAACACCACATACATAGGCGTCCCTCAAGCTCCCCTGTTTTCAGCTCTGTTTGCTGGCTCCTGTGCCACTGCTCCTGATTTATTATTTAAAGGAACATTTCAGGTGAATATGCAACATATTTACACATAACTAGCTATGCAATCTTGCCAACACAGCCAATGCCATAGAAACAACAGATTTATACATAAAGGTTAACAGTTAGAGGGTAGATCCTGATGCTTCAGACTGTCCTTTGGAACATGGAGCTAAAGCTGGTGTAGACTGTAATAATGCTGTCTTGTACAGGCAGGCACGAGGTGTATGTTGAGCACCCTGCCATCCCTTTAATGGAGTGAGGGAGGGATCACTGCACATATGGCCTGTGAGGCAGTGTGGTCTGATGACCTAGGTTTTATTCCTGACTCTACCACTGATGTGTTTATCACTTTGAGCAAGTCACTTCACCCCGTTTTCTCTTCCACCCTTTGTCTTATCGATTTAGATTGTGGTAGGGACTGTGTGCACAGAGAGCACAATGATGCCCTAGTTTCAGCTGGGGACTCTAGGTACTACCACAATGCAAATAATGAGTCCCAGGCCTGGATGAAGCTTTTCAGGATGGTGTTGGGTACCAGAGCAGTCCACACTAGCGAGGAGGGCACAGACTCTACCATTTGTGTCTCTCTCCCATTATGAAAGCCATAGAGGGAGAGCTAAGCCCAGAGAGGAGAGCCAGAACAGCCTTGGTCCTCTTTCTAGACATGATATTCCTGGTCCAAATGGGACAGCAGATGGCCAGTATCTCTCATAGTTCAGGCTGGCAGTGTTCAGCATGGTGGTTATAGGAACAGATGTCCTGGAGAAAATGGCAGACCAAGTCTCTGAAAACCCAGGATAGTGGACACAGAGTTGTAGAGCAGTCTGGGGTTGCTGACCCTCAGCAGGAGGATATTGGACAGCTGACCAGGTGATAATGCATGGTGCCCTGCAGGAGGCTCTTCAGCACCTGTGGATGGACAACGGACTGTCCCAGCAGGAAGATCAAGGTGTAGGGCATTGGAGGAGAGGTGGGTATCTGCCCTCTACTGCTCTTCCAGGCTGATGGGCAAAGTGGGGAGGACTGCAGCAGAGGGACTCAGGTTGGGACATCTTGTTTGTCCTCCTCAAGGGTTGGATCTTACTAGAAGTCTTTGGAGGTGGAAGCCACTCCTTTGGACACACTCTTGAGCAAAGCCCAAGCAACAGTCTCAGAAAGTATTTGGTTAGTGAAAGGAACTACCTCACCCTAGGGCTATAACCTTCAGAGAAGTGCTTGCTATGGAGAAGTTGAGAAGTTTCATGCCCCCTCCATCCAGGGAGCTGAGGCTGTCATTGCATTTAGCATTTCCCTGGTGGTGCCGATAGTTTGTTTATAACTGACTCTAGGAGTATCTTGTAATAGCTTGCTATAAATAGCAAGTGAAGTTAAACAACTGAATGGAAAGATTTGGAAGCCTTAACATGAAGTAACAGATGTATCGATCCTGGGCTCAGTTCATTCAATCACAATTTTATTTCAACACTACACAGTGACATTAATAAAGCACAAACCAGAAGGGGTCAGACTGGCAGATTTAAAAGCAGCCCTCATGACATACCCAAAAATCATCTTAGCGTGCCTCACTGAACAGACAGCCGCTGAGCCTGTGAGGCAAGGAATTCCAGCTGTCACTGTGTCGAATAAACTTAAAGGGCCAAGAGACCAATCCTGTTCCCATTGACATAAATGGAGGAACTGCCCTTTATTTCAATGGGAGTAGGTTAGCTTTGGACTCTAGTCACCCATACATAAGTAATATCTCCCCGAAACCTTGGAGAATTTTGTCTTAAGTTAGATAGGCGGAGTCTAATAATCATTTGATCTAGGTCACACTCTTAAAGATATCTATGAAGGGAAAAAAATGGATTTGTAATCTTTATAAATTCTTCCATGTATAAAGAAGAACAGAATATAGCTCCTCCCCCTGCATTAGTTTTTAATATTAGGAATCCAGGCCTTGGCTACGCTGCTTTTCCTGAAAAAAAGGGCCCTGCTCTTTTCCAGCTCTGAACAGTGGGTACAAACTGGTATCAAATCAGAATGGAAGTATACTGTATCCCTTCTTCACAAATGCAAATGATAACCAAAGATACAAGGGAGCAGAAAATGAGGCTTTATTTGGAGAACTAGTAGTTTTAAAACATCAGAGGCATCAAACAAGTGAAACATAATTAAGAGTGTAAATTATTTTTATTCAAACTTTGTTTTTAACAGCTATTTATTTCAAACATCTGAAAATCTTGAGAGAAAAGTTGTGTTTGCTAGAGATTAGAAACACCATTGCATCTTCTATTAAGAAAGCTCAGAAAACTCACAATCAGAGAGCACCAGCAAAACCTGAAGTGACATTCCTGATATTTCTCAGGTAAAGAGCAAACAGGAAAAAACTTTCTTTGGAGAAAATCCTTTTAGGCCTTCTGTAAATACAGAATATAATAGAAATGCAAGAGTGTAATCTGAACAATGTGATTTTAGGGTCTGATATTATGAATCACCAAAGCTAGGAAAAGCTGCTGTACTTGAAGTACTTATATCGTACTTATTACTACTTCTATAGTGTGAAAATTGAGTTTAACATTTTTCTACTCCTGATTGGTTTGGTGCTTCTACAATAGAAGCTTAGTGCCTGGTTCAGTGATTCCATACTGTGGTTAGAAGATATTTTATAAATTACACTGAAAGTATTGGCATGAAACCAGGAGAGATCTTTAATTTGCTGTCAAATTTCTGACTGGTAGGATTTGCAAAAGCATTCAGCTGCTGGACTGGAAGTAGCAGAGTTTGAAGCTTTAAGGGGAAAGGCTATCTGGATTCAAAAGGAGGACTACATTAAGTGTTTGTGAAACTGCACACTCCCCAGCTGGGCATACGCAAAACCAGTGGTTTAAGAAGTTGTATTTCTCTTTAAACTTAGCTCTGACAAAGACACACTTGTGAATCTAATTGTAGCATTCCACACTACAAAATCAAATAGACAGGCAGGTATTAAGGGCCAAAATCTATCTTCAGTTACACCCATGTAACCACATTTAAGCTGCGGAGTTCCGGGGTTGTGTAGGAGGATACGATTGGGTTATGACACTAGGGGCCAATTTTAAAGACATATCTAATGCATTAAAATGCCTGCAGAATGCAAATTGCATAGAGTTTTGTTCACAGTTAGAGAAGCTCAGCAAATTGCCTGCCCAGAAAAAAACCTTTCAAAATAAGAAAGAAACCATCCAGCTGGAAGGTGTTTTGTGTCTGTAATGCCGCCTTCCTTCCACTGAAGCTTGTGACTCAATTGGAATACTTGAGGAGTCAGTTGAAAGGAAAGTGTGCACTAGCTTATTGGGCTCATGTTTCTTGCTCTGGCTACGGTTCCAAGAACTTGAGCAGGTAAAATTAGCAAGCAAACATGAGCACAGTGAAATTATTTTCTCTGGATCTTTGTTGTCAACAACTATTACTTGAAGGCAGCATTTTTGTTTATGACCAAAGCAAAACCCAGTTTTAGCACTCCTGGGTAAAGAATTCCCTGGGAATGGAGGAAAATGATCATCTCAAGATGTCGTCCGGAGACGCAGGACACAGAGGAACCCCTGCAGAATCTTCTTGGTCTTGGGTAAGGCCTTATAATCTAAACCTACATACACAACATTTTCAAGCAGTAGAAGAGTTTTACTAACAATGGTATAAAACCTCATATATCAGACAGAATAGAACTGGTAGGACTTGTATCTACTCCACTTTTCTCCAGCAGTGTAAGTGTTTAACTGATGATTTGATTTTCATTTCTATTTCCACCAACAGACATTTACAAATATATTTGAAATGGGGAGGAGGATGTGTTACTTAATCATGCTGCAGATCCACACATTGGAGACTTCAGGGCAAGCAATGCTGTGCATTTACAGTTCACTTTGAGAACCTGTTGGCTGAATAAAGCATTGCTGGTTGTATACTTAGAAGATGATCAATGCTCTAAAGTCAGTTTTAACTTTTTTGTAGAAATATAACTCTGAATTTCCGGATTTTAAAGAAGGGTTAATTTTGTTAATCTTTACATGTAAAAATGTCCTGGCTTTTAATTTTAATGCATAATGCCAATGTTCTACCAAGGCTGATTTCTTAAATGGTATGTATTTACACTCATAATGGGTGGGAGGGATAGCTCAGTGCTTTGAGCATTGATCTGCTAAACCCAGGGTTGTGAGTTCAATCCTTGAGGGGGCCATTTAGGGATCTGGGACAAAAAGCTGTCTGGGGATTGGTCCTGTTTTGAGCAGGGGGTTGGACTAGATGACCTCCTGAGATCCCTTCCAACCCTGATGTTCTATGATTAAGACAAAGTTATTGTCTTGGAATGTCCCTAGTATTTTTTTAATTGTCAAGGAAAAATATCACAAATATTGCTATATGGAACTATTTATTCTGCACTGAATTGACAACTGTGTAATGGGCATATTTTGAACTTTTGCTCGCAACAGATGCACTATAGTTCATTCAAAGGAACTACTGTTGACTTCTTAAGTTCCTAAACCTGAAGTTCTGCTGAGAACTTTAAAGAGTGTGGCAGTTTTGCCTCCACAAACTTATTGAAGTGCTTACACTCAGTAGGAGTATGGTGACTAGTTCAACTGTAGAAATCTCTTAGGAGATGCAGAAGATTATAGACCTTAGCATCCATAAGAGAACTCATGTATTTGAGTCCACATTAAATAACTCCACAATCAAACCTTCCCCCAAATATTGAAAGATGCTAATTCTAACAGAGGATAGAATAATAATGCACATTTGGTGTGTCTAGGCCAAGCTATTTTTTATTTTTAAAGATGGTATTTTATCAAAATAATCTCCCCAAAGTGAAAATTCTCTCACTTTTAGAAATACCCTCAAAAAGGCTTCCTCTGATTCACTGCAGAGACCACACACATAAAATGTCATGCAAAGGGGAATGTAGAGGGGGTCAAACATAATTTTCCTTTTTGGGGAGAGGACTGGAGAAATAATCTCATAAAACAGAGACAAATTATGTCACGTAATGCATCACTGGAAGGAGTGCATGTAACATGTCTCTGAGCGCAGTATAGGAATTTAAATAGAACCATCACTCCGTCTTATAATAGAAATCTAGTTAAGAGCTTAACAAACCACCATTGTTGTTCATTATAGGATAAGTAGGAAGGATGGACTATGGATTAGAAACTTGCATAACTAGTTCTGTCTCTTTGCCCTCTTTGATTATTTTCTAGCAGTTACAAGAAACATTGTTTCAGGAGAAAATGCTAAATGATGTTTGCCTTTATGCTAATATATTATATGGGCCCCCTGATGAATCAAGGACTTACAAACTGCTCAAATTCAGACTCAGTGGCAATAGAACTAGAAACCTAAATTACAACACAATTATTTAGTCTATGGTTCTGGCATATCTTACATATTTTTTATAAAATTCCAGGTAAATCCAACAGCTGTGTTTACATGGCCATTAGCAGGCCTTTGGATTTGGGTTTATAATGCAGCAGATGATGATATGGTGAACTGCAAAATGCACTAGTGTAGAGAGATGGGAAAAAACTGGTATAGGTTCAATCATTCCCTTCCTCCTACGGGAAGGGGAATAAATCATTGTGAGGCTCCTAATGGTGTCTGCTGACATCCTTCCCACCCCCCTCAACTCCCAACAATAAGGATTTGCTGCAGCTGTGCTACCAGAGCTTCTGCAGCCAGCAGCTTACCCCAGGACCAACCAGCCAGGGAGTTGGCAGGGTAGAGAAAAGTAGTAGAACGTCTGTCTGTATCACCTTTGCATCCTTAGCTCTGCAGGACTAGTGTGTGAGGGTAACCCTGCTGCTGCTCTGTGGGGTCTGAGCGAAGAGGGAACGCACAGTTTGGACACAGCTGAGTCAAAATCTGAATTTCAGAAATGAAACCCATCCACACAAAAAATCTTTTCTTCTTAATTGGGTGGAAACTCCCATGTGAATGATGCCAGACTGATGGCAGTAGGGCCTGAACTCCTCTATCTATCCACAGTATGGACAGAACATGGGCAAGGGCAGTATAAGGTGTCTAGGTTAGTTAATCTCTACACCCAGTCAATAGCTAGCCTCTTGTCTATTCTATTTATGATTTTTATAATAGGCCCTTTCCCACGGCATCTGAGCACCTGTTGAAATTGGACCCATGGGTGTTGGGACTTATCTACATGGGGAAGCTATTGGGACTTAAGCTAGGGTGTGAATGTAAAGTTACTCCAGACATTCTTATTCTGCTTTAACAGTGTCCATATGAGGAGCTAGTGTGGAATAACTATGCAGCAATAGCTATTTTGGGCTACTTCCCCATGTAGACAAGCTCTTAGTTCCAACTGGCGGTGTTTTCCATGATGTGGGCACATGTCCACACTTGCAAACTGGAAGGATACCACACCACTCTCACTCCAGCCATCGCATGATAACCGTTTTTGATCATTACTGATTTGGTTTGGTTTTAACCTGTGACCTAAATACATTAATATGTACTTGTCTGGTCAGCATCTCCCACTGGCTAGATTAGGTGGCTCCCTGCCTGGCATGCTATCTTTGTGGTCATAGTTGAAGGCACCTATTTCTCCCCATTTATTGGATAGGAGCCTAGGCACTGAATTCAGGCTCTGTAGATCTCTGTGTTGTCCCTGTGACATTCTAGGGCTGAGGTATAGGAAACTTTATAAAATATATTGCAAATGAAAATGCAAGCTGTGGAAAAATGAATTGCTTGGCTGAGAAGTGATCAAACACTTGAACAGGAAAAGAGAGAGCTGAGAGGGGATGGAAATGTACCAGGTTTCCTCTTACAAATAAATCACTGTAATCTGCAAGCATCTTGGAGGTAAAGAAGGTGTCTTTTGCAAGGCACTGAATGTCATGAGTGCCTTCAGTGCAACATGAACCTCCTGGCCAGTTTCTGAAACACCAAGGACATGAACAGTTGTCACATTTGAGAGTTCTGCTCAAAATATGAAGTGTTAAAGGCCTAGATTCATCAAAGGGATTTTGGTAGCAACAACCAATCTGCAGAACTTTTGTGAAGATCAGCCATATAATGCTTATGGGTGCAGGTGTGAAAGAAATGCACATAAAACATTTTCTCTTTCATTTAATGTAACAGTTTGCATATTTTTGAAAATTGAAGCTATTCATTTCCATTTCCTACGCAATACAAACCTTAATATAATTCTCTGGCTGGCTGTCTTAGGGCAGGTCTACACTTAAAATGGTGCCTCAGTCCAGCTGCACCGGTGCAGCGGTGCCACTTCAGTGCTTAAGTGAAGATCCTGATGGGAGAGCCTCTTCCGTCAGCATAGTTAATCACCTGCATGAGAGGTGGTAGCTGTGTCGATGGGGGAAGCTCTCCCACTGACATAGCGCTGTCTACACCAGGGGTTCGAGTAGTCTCACTGTGTTGCTCAGGGGGGTGGATTTTTCACACCCATGAGCGATGTAATTCTACCGATATAAGTCTGTAGTGTAGATCTGGCCTCAGGGTTTTATCCTGTTGCCCATCATTGTAGTATCTGAGCACCCTGCTGAACATCAAATCAACAGCACAGTCCCTAGTGGACGTCCCAGAGTCTCTGGCTCTTTGCCCTTTGATGGGTAAAAGATCTGTTTGGGGGTGGGGAAGTGGGATTGGTTTAGTTTTTACATTTTATTAATTTTTTCTTTTTTGGGCTACGAAGGTGTTGGGGCAGAAGGGGTGTCAGAGTTGTGTCAGTCTCTAATACTTTCATAATACTTTACTAAAGAACCCAGTTCTGGTGTCTGTGTGCCCTGCAATAATACCAATTAGCAGTTACAGCACTTTGAATCATCGCTGCTTAACAAACGGCAGCTTTATCTACACAGCCACCTTGGCCGGCAGTGGTGCAAGAATGTTCAGTACTAAAACCACAGGCCTTTCCCCCTGGAGCTAAAGGAGAACTCTCCCAGTGGTCACTGAGTAGCAGGAGGTTATAGTCACTGTGGCTGGGCACTGAAGGTAGATTTGATCACTAGCAATAATGGAGTATACCACACAAGCATTTTACAAATACATTCTCAGGTCTCTG
The DNA here is from genome assembly GCF_013100865.1 of Trachemys scripta elegans. Lineage (NCBI taxonomy): Eukaryota > Metazoa > Chordata > Testudines > Emydidae > Trachemys > Trachemys scripta. The sequence goes on from NC_048300.1 coordinate 175,469,134, forward strand.
TGAGGAAGGCAAGGAAGTCTTCTATAGATGCATTTATTTAGATGTTTATATAGACACCTGTTTTCAGGAAGGCCTTGCAGGCTGAGGTTTTAATCAGTATTTATAGAGCACCAAAATTTTGCATGCTGCTTTAGGGTCTGTTCCACATTGTAGTCAATGCAATGGTTTCCACTGGCTTTGAATTTTACAGAGATACAACTAGATCTGTTCTCTGCCTCAAAGAGCTTACAGTCTACATGCAAGACACCTAGAAAATGAAGAAAAGACAAAGGAAGTAGCAAAGATTGGACATACACTCTTTCTGAGAGTCATATCGGCTACCCTTGTCAATTTTCCCTTGGCACTTTTCTTAAACATATCAATGAAACTTTACTTTTTATCTCTATAAGCAGGGAATGAATTCTTCCCTGACAGCTAGCTGAGAGAGCGAGAGACTTTGGGTGAGTTTATGTATATACAGTTTGCTCCTGCTCTGCTTAGATATCCAGCAAATAAAGCGTTGTTGGTTTTGTTTTTGTTTTTTTTTTTACTCAAAGTAACCAACTTTGTCTGGTGTTGGGTTACAAATCACTTTAGTACTGAATGCAGGGGTAGTGAAATGCTTTTACCAAAATGTTGTAATTATTGTAAGAATACAGGGAAGCAGGACTGTGCTTAACCTGTCCCAAGTAAGGGAGGGGTCACCTTTAGCTGAAAGGACCTCGTTAAGCCAGGGGCTCGAATGCCAGAGCCCTGTGAAGGTAAGAGACGTGGGGACAGGTGTCTCAGGCCTGGTCTACACTACGGGTTTAGGTTGACTTTAGCAGCGTTAAACCGAATTAAGCCTGGACACGTCCACACAACGAGGCCCTTTCTTTCGACTTAAAGGGCCCTTTAAACCGGTTTCTTTACACCACCTCCGACGAGGGGATTAGCGATAAAACCGGCCTTTGCGGGTCGGAATTGGGGTAGTGTGGACGGAATTCGATGTTACTGGCCTCCGGGAGCTATCCCACAGTGCTTCATTGTGACCGCTCTGGACAGCGCTCTCAACTCAGATGCACTGACCAGGTAGACAGGAAAAGACCCGCGAAGGTTTGAATTTCATTTCCTGTTTGCCCAGCGTGGAGAGCACAGGTGACCACGCAGAGCTCATCAGCACAGGTAACCGTCATGGAGTCCTCCCAGGATCGCAAAAGAGCTCCAGCATGGACCGAACGGGAGGTACGAGATCTGCTCGCCATATGGGGAGATGAAGCAGTGATAGCTGAACTCCGTAGCAGTAAAAGAAATGGAAAAGTATTAGAAAAGATCTCCAAGGCCATGAAGGACTGAGGCCATAACAGGGACACACAGCAGTGCCGCGTGAAAATTAAGGAGCTACGGCAAGCCTACCACAAAGCCAGAGAAGCAAACGGAAGGTCCGGGGCAGAGCCGCAAACTTGCCGCTACTACGCGGAGCTGCATGCGATCCTAGGGGGTGCAGCCACCACTACCCCAACCGTGTGCTATGACTCTCTCACTGGAGAAACACACAGGGAAGACAGTTCGGGGAACGAGGAAGATGACGATGGAGGTACTGTAGGTAGCTCACAGCAGCAAGGAAGCGGAGAAACCGGTTTCCCCAACAGCCAGGATATGTTTGTGACCCTGGACCTGGAACCAGTAACCCCCGAACTCACCCAAGACCCTCAGGGCACACAGGAGACCTCTGGTGAGTGTAACTTTGTAAATATTTGTAAACATTACAAAAAAAAAGCAAGCAAGTCTGTTAACGTGTATGGGGATGGAGCGGAAATCCTCCAGGGACATCTCCAGAAAGCTCTCCTGGTTGAAATGGGGTGATTTTATTAAGGGGGACATTCAGAGGCGCCCGTTCCTGCTCTTCTGACCAGAAATGTTCCCCGCTGTTAACCACGCGGTGGGGGGGAGGGGTGAAGTGATCATCCCAGAGAATCGTGTGTGTGTGTGTGTGTGGGGGGGTGGTTTACTTGTGTTTGTGCCGCATGTTAACCGGGAAACCGCAGCCCCCTCCTTTTACATTGAAACCCCATTTTAAATGGACAACCCAATTCATCCTTGATATGGGAAATGCGCTGCTGTTTGCAACCTTTCCCGCATGTTAAGAAGGTTAAAAAAGCCAAAACACTGTGGCCTACGATGGCTGCCTGCAAGCCGAAATATGCGACCTTGTAATGAAAGAGTGTACCCATTGTTCCCTAAAATGTGTCTTTTTTAACCACCTCTCCCTTCTCCTCCACCAGCTGCAAATGTTTCTCCTTCGCAGATGCTCGTGAACATTAGAAAGAGAAAACGTAAGACGAGGGACGAGATGTTCACGGAGCTGCAGATGTCCGCCCAGGCTGATAGAGCACAGCAGAATGCGTGGAGGCAGTCAATGTCGGAGATGAGAAAAGCCCAATATGAACGAGAGGAGAGGTGGCGGGCTGAATCGCGGGAAGAACAGAGCAAGTGGCGGGCTGAAGACGATAGGTGGCGTCAGCTTGCAGACAGACGGCAAGAGGCAATGCTCCATCTGCTGGAGCATCAAAGTGATATGCTCGAGCGTATGGTTGAGTTGCAGGAAAGGCAGCAGGAGCAGAGACCGCCGCTACAGCCCCTGTGTAACCAACAGCCCTCCTCCCCAAGTTCCATAGCCTCCTCACCCAGACGCCCAAGAACACGGTGGGGGGGCCTCCGTCCACCCAGTCACTCCACCCCAGATGATCGCCCAAGCATCAGAAGGCTGGCCTTCAATAAGAGTTAAAGTTTTAAAATGCAGTGTGTCCTTTTCCATCCCTCCTCCCCCACCCATCCCAGCTACCTTGGCAATTATCCCCCTACCTCTGTAAGGAACTAATAAAGAATGCATGAATGTGAAAAAACAATGACTTTATTGCCTCTGCAAGCGGGAGGGGAGGGGAGGGTGGGGTGGGGTGGTTGGTTTACAGGGAAGTAGAGTGAACCGGGTCGGGGGGGGGGTTGGAGGGTTCATCAAGGAGAAACAAACAGAAGTTTCACACAGTAGCCTGGCCAGTCACAAAACTCGTTTTCAAAGCTTCTCTGATGCGCACCGCGCCCTGCTGTGCTCCTCTAACCGCCCTGGTGTCTGGCTGCGCGTAATCAGCGGCCAGGCGAGTTGCCTCAACCTCCCACCCCGCCATAAAGGTCTCCCCCTTACTCTCACAGATATTGTGGAGCGCACAGCAAGCAGCAATAACAATGGGGATATTCTTTTCACTGAGGTCTGAGCGAGTCAGTAAGCTGCGCCAGCGCGCTTTTAAACGTCCAAATGCACATTCCACCACCATTCGGCACTTGCTCAGCCTGTAGTTGAACAGGTCCTGACTCCTGTCCAGGCTGCCTGTGTATGGCTTCATGAGCCATGGCATTAAGGGGTAGGCTGGGTCCCCAAGGATCACGATAGGCATTTCAACATCCCCAATGGTCACTTTCTGGTCCGGGAAGAAAGTCCCTTCCTCCAGCTTTCGAAACAGAGCAGAGTTCCTGAAGACGCGAGCATCATGTACCTTTCCCGGCCATCCCACGTTGATGTTGGTGAAACGTCCCTTGTGATCCACCAGGGCTTGCAGCAGCATTGAAAAGTACCCCTTGCGGTTTACGTAGTCGGTGGCTTGGTGCTCCGGTGACAAGATAGGGATATGGGTTCCGTCTATGGCCCCGCCACAGTTTGGGAATCCCATTTCAGCAAAACCATCCACTATTGACTGCACGTTGCCCAGAGTCACTACCCTTGCTATCACCAGGTCTTTCATTGCCCTGGCAAATTGGATCACAGCAGCCCCCACCGTAGATTTGCCCACTCCAAATTGATTCCCGACTGACCGGTAGCTGTCTGGCGTTGCAAGCTTCCACAGGGCTATCGCCACTCGCTTCTCAACTGTGAGGGCTGCTCTCATCTTGGTATCCTGGCGTTTCAGGGCAGGGGAAAGCAAGTCACAAAGTTCCATGAAAGTGGCCTTACGCATGCGAAAGTTTCGCAGCCACTGGGAATCGTCCCATACCTGCAGCATGATGCGATCCCACCAGTCTGTGCTTGTTTCCCGGGCCCAGAATCGGCGTTCCACGGTATCAACCTGCCCCAGTGACACTATGATTTCCACATTGCTGGGGCCTGTGCCTTGTGAGAGGTCTATGTCCATGTCAATTTCCTCATCACTCTCGTCGCCGCGCTGCAATCGCCTCCTCGCCTGGTCCGGGTTTCGCCTTGGCATGTTCTGGCTCTGCATATACTCCAGGACAATGCGCGTGGTGTTCATAGTGCTCATAATTGCCGTGGTGATCTGAGCGGGCTCCATGATCCCAGTGCTAGCTATGGCGCCTGGTCAGAAAAAAGGCGCGAAAGTAGTATCTGATGGACCAGGAGAAGGAGGGCGGGAGGGAGGGAGGGAGGGAGGGCCGAGTGACGACATGGCGTACAGGTACAGGAACAGGGAGAAACACAAACAACTGTCACATAGAATGGTCCCCCCAAAGATTAAACTGGAAACCCTGGGCTTAGCAGGCCGTTGATTTTACGGAGGAAGGGGAAGCAAATGAACACAGAACAAATCTATTTTTTACATCTTAAGGTGGCAGCCGACGCTGCAGCATGAGTGACAGCCATACCAGTACGATGACGATGGGTACCAATCATAATATACCATCATCTGCCAAAAGGCAAGGGGCTGCTGCTGTGTAGCAATGCAGCCCCACGTCTGCCAGCCCCACGTCCGCCAGCACCCAGCATCGCCCTCGGCCTCTTCTGGGTGCTTAGCAGACAATATTGGGCAATTGGCAGAAAATAGTATATTATGACTGGTAACCGTCATCATCAAAACAGTAGCATGTCTGCCCAGGTGGCCATGATTGACAGCCATACCAGTATGACGATGACGGATACCAGTCATAATATACCATCGCCTGGAAGGGGCTGGTGCAATGCAGCACTACAGCTGCCAGCCCCATGGCTATCACTCATGCTACACCGTCTACCGCCAAAAGGCAGTTAGCAGCTGCTGCTGTGTAGCAATGCAGTCCCACGTCTGCCGGCACCCAGAGGACATATGGTGACGGTGAGCTCAGCTGAGCTGAGCGGGCTCCATGCTTGCCGTGGTATGTTGTCTGCACAGGTAACCCAGGTAAAAAGGCGCGAATCTATTGTCTGCCGTTGCTGTGACGGGGGGGGGAGGGGCCTGACGACATGTACCCAGAACCGCCCGCGACACTGTTTTGCATCATCCGGGCATTGGGATCTCAACCCAGAATTCCAAGGGGCGGCGGAGACTGCGGGAACTGTGGGATAGCTGTGGGATAGCTACCCATAGTGCAATGCTCCGGAAGTCGACGCTAGCCTCGTACTGTGGACGCGGTCTGCCGACTAGAGCACCTAGAGCATTTTATTGTGTGGACATACACAATCGGCTGTATACAACCGATTTCAATAAAACCGGCTTCTATAAATTCGAACTAATTTCGTAGTGTAGACATACCCTCAGCCAGGAGGATTGCAAACCCTCCCTAAGGGTTCTCCTGATCTGGTTTAATCTGTTCCTCCCCAATGTTCAAAGAAATAGCTAAATAGGCTTCAGTAGCAGCCTCTTTTGTTATTTTAAATGATCAGTCAGAGCTGAAATCAATTGAGATGGGGCAGTGTTTCTACCCAGCCTGGAAATCACTGAGACTGATGTGCAGAAGTCACAGCAGAGAGGCAGGTGGCAGCAAAAAGTGACTGACAGTCAGCTGGCGACTGAGTGGCTGAAGAGGTTCAGCGAGTGGCCAGCAAGGTGGCTGATGGAGAGGCGCAGAGAGTGGCCAGCAGGTGAGTGCCCGAGCAGTGGAGCAAGTAAGGTTCCTCCTTACCTCCACCCAGGGTGGGAGGTGAACTCTGCAGATGCACCTCTGAATTCTGGGTCTGCACTGACCAAGGACAGCAACTGTGAGTGGAGTGCAGAGAAGGGACCGGCACGTGAAAGAGACTTTTGGGTTGCTGAACTTAAGAACCTGAGGGAAAAGGACACTGCACAACTTACTTGAGGGTGGGTCTTTTGCTCATGGTTTATGTTTATGAACCCTGTTTGCTGTGTTTTCCCAAATTAATGCTGAGTTACTTTCCTCCTTTTATTAAAAGTTTCTTTTCTACACTCAGACTTTGTGCTTGTGAGTGGGGAAGTATTGCCTCTAGAGGCACCCAGGGATGGTGTGTAATTTTCCCAGGTTACTGGGTGGGGGCTCCAGCCGTTTCTGTGTTGTATTGATGGAAAGGTATTGAATTCAGCCCTGTTGCTGCTGGCTCTGCCCGGCAGAAAGGTTACATCTGGATTTTGACTTTATTTCCCCACTAATGTTATTTCCTGGACACACACCATGAACTCCTTGTCAGTGTGATGGAACAGCAACAGCGACTTGTAGCACCGCTTATTATTTAATATTACTTCATGTGATTAGTGGCTTATTTAGTAAAACACCATACAAGAATCAATCTAGTTAATTCCAATCCTGTTGAGCACTAGCCCTTAGATGGGAAGGAAAAACTGCTGTAAATACATCTCTTTATTCCCCGGACATTTAAAGGACTGTAAAATATTAAAAAAGTAAAATAAAAACCAGAACAGAGATTCCAGATGATTTCCCTCCCTTCTATTTTAGAATCAGAGAATCTGAAATGTAGGGCTGGAAAGGACCTTGATAGTCATCAGGGCTAGTCCCTGCACTAAGGCAGGACTAAGTATTATCTAAACCATCCCTGCCAGGTGTTTTGTTTTCTCTTTGTTTCCCATGCCTCACTAACAAACTCTTGGGCTGATCTCGGATTCCCAATATGGCTCATTGAAATCAATAGGAGTTTTGTGTGTGTAAAGAAACAGGAGCAAGTTGCTAAATAAAATAATCGCCAACACCTTAACTCAGTAGGATTACTGGAAAAATGCCTCTAATGTTATCTTACTATTACAGGTTTTGGTTGGTATCAACATTTCATACAAGATGGTATAGTTAAAATTAACCTTTATTTGAATGCTTTGAGCCCAGTGCTTCATGCACTTCAACCGTTCCCTATTCTAGTTCAGCATATGGAGTTCTGCACGGTTGGGTCTCCTAGTTTGACTTCCACACCTGACTTGAAGAACGCCTATCAAGGTATTCAGCTGCAATCTCTCTTTCTTTTATTTGGCTAAAGCGCAGTGCTGAGTTTGTAGAATCACAGCTGCGAGTTATTGATGTAGGAACTGAACGTTTGCTGCCCTGTGCATAATGTGAATGCAGCGGGACCTAGTAGTATGTATGCTGGTCTAATCAAAAGAGGCTGTGTATACTGCTATCGGAGGGGTGTCATTGAAACACGTGTAGATACATATGAGTTAGCTTTAATCTAGCTAGCTCATATACTGATAGCAGTGAAGTCGGGCGACATGGACTTCAGTGGGGCTAGTCACCTGGATAATTACTCAGGGTCCCAAGAGAGCTTATACAGCCCGTGCTGCTGGCTTCATCATTAGCCAGCTCAGGTCTATCTGTGCTGCAATCATCTTCCCCTCCCTGCATTGCCATGGAGATATTGTTTATTCATGAGGTCCTGAATAAACAAAAGTCAAAGGAGAGCGAACAAACCAAATGGTAGAGACTGGTCCAGCAGAACTTTACTCATGTGAGTAATCTCCTTGAAGTCAATTAGACTCATCACATGAATAATGACTACTGGTAGGGGTATGATTTTGCAGGATCTGACCCCTTTTTTTGGTGTACACTGTGTTACTGTTTTACTTTTTCTCCTCTCTTCCTCATTGGCAGCATCAGTCTGGCACGTGTAGCCTTTGAGTTAAATGGTAGATGTGCGCACAGTGTTTAATGCACAAACCAAGCATGAGGTTTTAATATTTTGTTAATGATTTTCAATAATGATCCAGTTTCATGAAAAGCACATAGATTCATTTTCACTCTAAACCAGTGGTTTTCAACCTGTGGTCCGCAGACCCCTTGGGGTCCGCAGACTATGTGTAAGGGATCTGCAAAAGGTTGTTGTTGTTACCATAGAACAGTGGCTTTCAAACTGTGGTCTATGGACCCCTCTAGGGGTCTGCAGACTTCCGAAAGAGTCCACACCTCCATTTGACATTTTTAGGGGGAGTCCGCAAATGAAAAAAGATTGAAAACCACTGATCTAAACTGTTCATATGTTTGAATTTAAAATATGATTTATTCATTTTTTAAATTTCAAAATGGCTTTCGGGCAAAAATAAATTTATGTTGCAAACCTCTGAAATCTGGAATGGTTTTGATGAAAATAGCCTTTTTAAAAAAATGATTCACAAGAAACCAAATTTGTGGGTCACAAAATGGCCTGGAATTAAATGAACATTGTCAGATAAAATTCCATACGCACCCTTCTGACTTTTTAATACTCTTTTGATAAACCAAGCGCTCTAAAGCTCGAGATAGCTGAAACAAAAGTGACCTCCAGTGGCTACATGTATTATTTCTGGCTGATGTCAATTTCTCTTCTTTTTTGTTTGTACAGTGGTTTTCAACCTTTTTTTCATTTGCGGACTCCTAAAAAATTTGAATGGAGGTGCAGACTCCTTTGGAAATCTTAGACAAAGTCTGCAGACCCCCAGGGGTTTGTGGACTACAAGTTGAAAACCACTATGTTGGAAGACAGGCAGAGTAAAATCTCAGTTACGTTTTGGGATATGAATGTTTCATTCATAGTGAAAACACTGAGGGTACAAAACAATCTTACAAAGTCTAAATATCAGTGTCTGTATATAATAGATGTAGAACTTCCACAGTTGAGCTCTGACCCTGTTAGGTGAATTATGGGGGCAGACCCTTGACCTGACACAGAGCCGCACTGAAATCAGTGGGACTCTGCACAGATGCCAGGTTCCCTCTACACTGTTCTCTTTGCAGGACTGAGGCCTAGTTTGCTAACTCTGTGTAGTAAAACCTTGCACTGATGAAGCTATGTAAGTAGCAAGTAGCAAGCTAATACAGGTTGTGAAATACGCTGTTAAATAATAATTTCTGAGAAGCTATGCTGTCAAGAATCAGAGGCAGGCTTCTCAAGGTGAATTTGTACACACAAATTCAAGCTCCAATTGTGAATTTTTTGTCAAAACAGTAATAAAACTGTATATTTAATTTTATCAATACCTTATTATTTATTACTACTATCGTCTTATTATTTGGGAAACTTCTCTGCAGGAACCTATAGTCACTTAGAGCCAGATTTTTGAAGGTCCTTAGACAATTAAATATGTAGCTAGGAGCCTAGTGGGATTTTCAAATCATCTAAGCAGGTTGGGCAACTAAACTATCCTTGACAGGTTTCAGAGTGGTAGCCATGTTAGTCTATATCAGCAAAAACAACGAGGAGTCCTTGTGGCACCTTAGAGACTAACAAATTTATTTGGGCATAAGCTTTTGTGGGCTAAAACCCACTTCATCGGATGCATGGAGTGAAAAATACAGTAAGCAGAATGTATGTATATTATAGCACATGAAAAGATGGGAGTAGCCTTACCAAGTGTGTGTGTGGGGGGGCGGAGGGGGGGGAGAGGGTCAGTGCTAATGAGCCAATTCAATTAAAGTGGAAATGGCCTATTCTCAACAGTTGACAAGAAGGGGTGAATACCAAGGGAGGGAAATTACTTTTGTAGTACTAACAAGGCCAATGCAATCAAGATGGCCCATTTCCAACAGCTGACAAGAAGGTGTGTGTATCAGCAGAGGAAAAATTACATTTTGTAGTGAACCAGCCACTCCCAGTCTTCATTTCGGCCTAATTTGATGGTGTCCAGTTTGCAAATTAATTCCAGTTCTGCAGTTTCTCATTGGAGTCTGTTTTTGAAGGTTTTTTCTTAAAGAATTGCCACTTTTAAGTCTGTTATTGAGTGTCCAGGGAGATTGAAGTGTTCTCCTACTGGTTTTTAAATGTTACGATTCTTGATGTCTGATTTGTATCTGATTTGTGATCTACAACCTATCCTGAAGGACAAACCTTCGTTCTCACAGAACTTGGGAGACAGGCCAGTCCTCACTTATAGACAGCCCCCCAATCTGAAGCAAATACTCACCAGCAACAACAAAACACTAACCCAGTAACCAATCCCTGCAACAAACCCCGTTGCCAACTCTGTCCGCATATCTATTCAAGGGACACCATCATAGGACCTAACCACATCAGCCACATCATCAGGGGCTCGTTCACCTGTACATCTACCAATGTGATATATGCCATCATGGGCCAGACAGTCTCTATGCAAAAGAAAAAATGGACACTATCCTTGATTTCAATCGGAATTAGGTGCCAAAATACCGTTGTGAATCCCACCTATGGGCCTTTGAAAGTCTGACCCTTAGTCTCTCTGTACAGCAGTTCCTCATATGTAAAACGGGATAATAGCACTTCTCTACCTCACAGGTGTATTGTGCAGATAAGCACATTAAAAATTGTGAGATGCTCGGATGCAACAGCGAGCATGGGAGCCACGTAAGCAGCTTAGATAGCTAGCTAGATAGTGAGGGGCTCTCATTTCAGGGTAAACTTTTAACTCACTTTTGCTCTGCCAACTTCTGCTTTCAAGTCATCCTGTCTTGAGGATGTCTGACTGGATCTTTCCTGGAAAGTCAGTTCTACTTGTTGTTCACTGAACATTTTTGTTTGGACAAAAAATGGCAGAGCACTTACAAAGCCTTTCTTTTAAAGCTTTTCATTTGTGTGTATATTAGAGAGATGCTTTTCAGGTACCACAGACATGTAAACTATAGCAGTTTACATGTCTGTGGTAGGCCTAGTGGGCATCACGCTGGACTGGGTTTCAGGAGACCTGGGTTCTATTCTGGTTCAACCACTGGTTGAACTTGGTCTGGTCAGCCACCTCTCTTGCCTCAGTTTCCCCATCTGTAAAATGGGGATAATAAGGCTGCCCTCCTTTGTAAAGTGCTTTGAGACCTACTGATGCAAAGAGCTATATAAGCACTAGGGATGATGATGATTAAATATACTATATAGTGCAAAATAACGCCCATCCCTTATGGAAAAGTATAAAAAATAACATTAGGATAAAGCAGCAGGAAGAGTAAAAGAGAAATTATCTTATTTTCAAATTCACTGCCCACTATGCTTTCATCCAGCACTCCTGTGTTAGATTTGTGATGTCGGAGCACTCCAGCTGGTAGAATAGAACCTGAAGCGATGTCCACAAAGCATTTCTACAGAGGGAGGGTGAGGATGAGGATGTGTGTGTGTGTGTTTGTGCGCGTGCTACATGCTTTACTCATTTGCGAGTCTAACTGCTCTCAAGTTCAGTGTGGAGCTGGGGACTCACTGAGAAGGTTATTGGTGCTAAGACTTGGTAAATGGTGACAGGAGTGAAAAGGGACAACTTGATTACTCTGTTTTTGAAGTCTCTTCTTGAGAGTATTGGAAGATTTAAAAGGAGAGCACTGCACATTCTCGCACATAGAGTCTGAAAGAAACTTAGAAGAAATTTCCAGAGGGTTCTAAATTTCTGAGAGATGTTGGTAAGTCTTCTTATAATAGCTGACTTAGCTTAGGAATTATTTGGTTAACAATTTACTGTTGATGTATTTTTCCTGTAATATACACAGTCATCTTCTTTCTGTTGTTGTGTGTACATAGGTCAATTCCTGTTGATACCAAATCTTATGATATTTTTTGCTTGTTTGTACATATTCTGCCCACAGCATTACATTTCAAAGGAGCGTGATCCTGTAACCCTTACTCATGTGAGTAATACCATTGATTTCAACATTCCTCCTCCTCTGATGTGTGCTGATTTAGAGAGTGGGTATGATCGACACATTTCAAAAGATTAGGAGCTAGCAGAGTGTTGAAAGCAGTCCCTGAGAATCTGTGAAGTACAAAGAAGAGGGAAGTGGTGGGGGAGGGGGGATGGGAAGGGCTGGACTTTTATCATAGAATAGCCCAGTGGCAGAGAGAGAGGTGATTTATTAATAGAAGTTTGGCAGACATACTTGTACCAATATTTAATGACTGCAGGAACAAGACTAGATCAGGTTTCTAATTTCTGGCTGACACCACTTGCCCAATGGGTGATAGGTTAACAGAGAAGGGGAACAGAACAGTCAATTTTAGATACTCAGTGTTTTATGCGGGGGGGGGGGGGCAGCTTTAGGAGAAAGGAACGTTTTTACAGGCACACTGAGCCTGGAAAGGTTTGTGGACTGAGGACCCAGTTTAGCAAAGCACTTAAGCAAGTGTTTAACTCTGAGAATGTTGGTAATCCCACTGGAGTCAATGGGACAACTCACATGTTTAAAGGTGAGCTCGTACTTTGCTGAATAGGAGCCTAACTGTGTTTCTGGGAGAAAGGCAGCGTTAAAGATGGAGGCTTCGAGGGCAGAGTCTGAGAGAAAGTATAGGAGAAAATGCAGGCAGGGACAGCGTAGAATAGAGGTTTAAAAAGTGATGATGGGGACCTTGAATCTGAGGCATAAAAGGAGAAGCCAGTGAATGGATTTGAGGGTAGGTGGGGTGACAGATCAGAGAACACGTCGTTAAGGGACCATATAAGATCTGTGAAACATTTTACTCCAAATTAAGCTCTCAAAATATGATTGAGAAGCACTTAACTGGTGCATTGGCCTTGTGCTAGTCCTCTGCAGAGGGGTGAATGTGTACATTCCCATGGAAAGTGTAGCCTGGTATAGACAGGGAAAGGTGGACATATACGGCCTATTCAGGAAATAATTTCATAGCAGTGCTGGTGGCTGAGATAAATTTACAAATGAAAAGGTTTGGAGCTGCTTGTCTGCGTGGAGAGGCAAATAATGTCAAAGAGTGTTTTTATATTTTTCTGTAAAAGCAGCAAAGAGTCCTGTGGCTCTTATAGACTAACAGACGTATTGGAGCATGAGCTTTCGTGGGTGAATACCCACTTCTTTGCATGCATGTTGTGGAAATTTCCAGAGGCAGGTATAAATATGCAAGCAAGAGTGAGTCAGGCTAGAGATAACGAGGTTAGTTCAATCAGGGAGGCCCTCTTCTAGCAGTTGAGGTGTGAACTCCAAGGGAAGAGAAACTGCTTTTGTAGTTGGCTAGCCATTCACAGTCTTTGTTTAATCCTGAGCTGATGGTGTCAAATTTACAGATGAACTGAAGCTCAGCAGTTTCTCTTTGAAGTCTGGTTCTGAAGTTTTTTTGTTGCAGGATGGCTACCTTTAAATCTGCTATTGTGTGTCCAGAGAGGTTGAAGTGTTCTCCTACAGGTTTTTGTATATTGCCATTCCTAATATCTGATTTGTGTCCATTTATCCTTTTACGTAGTGACTTTCCAGTTTGGCCGATGTACATAGCAGAGGGGCATTGCTGGCATATGATGGCGTATATTACATTGATGGACGTGCAGGTGAATGAACCGGTGATGGTGTGGCTGATCTGGTTAGGTCCTGTGATGGTGTCGCTGGTGTAGATATGTGGGCAGAGTTGGCATTGAGGTTTGTTGCATGGATTGGTTCCTGAGTTAGAGTTACTATGGTGCAGTGTGTAGTTACTGGTGAGAACATGCATCAGATTGGCGGGTTGTCTATGGGCGAGGACTGGCCTGCCACCCAAGGCCTGTGAAAGTGAGGGATCATTGTCCAGGATGGGTTGTAGATCACTGATGATACGTTGGAGAGGTTTTAGCTGGGGACTGTATGTGATGGCCAGATTCGTGAGCTAGAATGTTTAGGTTGCTAGGAAAGGTCACAACCTGCTATTCGATTATTTGTTTCTGTTCTGTGGTGGTGCACCAGCCATGCACCATATCATGCATCTTAGCCATCATGAAGCCCTGCGGTAGCGTGAAACTGGCCCATTAAGAATCTGGTGAATCAAGTTTTGATGTGTTTCCCAATTTGTATTTATTTTCAGTGGCTCGGTGTGGGAATCTGGGTGCACAGAGCTCGGTTGGGAGTTCTGGGTACAAAGAGGTGTGCTTGGGGCAGATGCACAGGGGTTGGGCAGATGGGGATGGGTGGGTCTGACCTGGCATCGGCCAGGGCATCCCCAGCCCCCCACCAGTGATTTACCTCTCTGCCAGCTGCTCTGGGTGCCCAAAACTACACACCCGCACCACTGGGGAGGGCTGTGTGACTGCTCTTGCAGCTTCCCTTTGCTCCCCCCTTGGAAAGGGGACATGAATTCTGCGTGTGTGCAGTGGTGCAGAATTCCCCCAGGAGTACTTTTGACTATGGGCACACTGTGTTAGTAATGTCACTTACTGTCCCTACACATCACCTCTGTTCTCCAAAGGATCATGTTTAAGGCTGGCTATGACATGCTGAGGTTGGCTGGGCAACTTGAAACAAAGCGGAAAAGAGTTGGTAGGTGACATGTTCCTTTAGCCTGGCTTTTGTCAGAACTGGAACACTGCTGTGGCCCGGGAACCTGTGGATCTCAAGATTCATAGATTTCAAGGCCAGTAGGGACCATTGTGATGATCTGGTCTGACCTCCTGTGTAACACAGGCCATAGGACTCCCACACCACCCACCAAAACTCCTAAAAGAGATCTTTTAAAATTCTTAGTGATAGCGAATCCATCATGATCCTTGATAAATTATTCCAATGGTTAATTACCCTCACTGCTAAAAATTATGCCTTATTCCCAGTCTGAATTTGTCTAGCTTCAAGTTCCAGCCATTGGATCACATCATACCTTTCCCTGCTAAATTGAGGAGCCCATTATCAAATATATGTTCCCCATGTAGGTACTTATAGACTGCAATCAAGTCCCTTGTTAATCTTCTCCCTGTTAAACTATATAGATTGAGCTCCTTGAGTCTATCATTATAAGGCAGGTTTTCTAACCCTTTAATCATTCTCATGGCTCTTCTCTGAATCCTCTCCAATTTATCAACATCACTGTTGAATTGTGAACATCAGCACTGGACACAGTATTCCAGTAATGGTTGTACCAGTGCCAAATACAGAGATAAATAACCTCTCTACTACTGCTCAAGCTTCCCCTGTTTATGCATCCCAGGATGGCATTACCTTTTTTGGCCAAAGTGTTGCACTGGGAGCTCATGTTCAGCTGATTATCCACCATGGCCCTCAAATCCTTTTCTGAGTCATTGCTTTCCCCGTCCTATAAGTATGGCCTACACGCTGTGTTCCCAGATGTATACATTTACAGTTCACCATATTAAAATGCATAGCGTTTGCTTCACCCAGTTTACCAAGAGATCCAGATTGCTCTGTGTCAGTGACCTGTCCTCTTCACTATTTACCACTCCCTCAATTTTTGTGTCATTTGCAAACTTTAGCAGTGATCTGCCAAAGGTCAGAGACAGGCCCTGACGCCTGGCTCACATGGCAGCTTGGGTCTGGAAAAGCCATTCTCCCCTGCTGTTGTAAGTCCCGGTGATCCCCTGTAAGGGCTCTGATCCAACTCCTATTCAAACCAATGTGAATTGGATAAGGCCCTAAATGGCTTTTTCACAATGCAGTTGGGGAACTGGAATGAGTTAAGCTGGTGAAGCCAGTTCTAACTGAAATCAGTTATCTATATATCCCTGCAGGGTTGTGGAAGTTGATACAGTCAGTATAGCCATCCCTTGCACCCCTTCCCTACCCACAGAGCCCAATATCTAGTCTGCTCTGTCATTCGGATATTGCACTTGTTACTACAGTGGTTTCTGTGGGATTTAGAGTAAGGCCTTGTCTACACTACAAAGTTTTGTTGGCAAAAGTTATGCCACTTTAATTAAGGCTAGATCTACACTAAAGGGGGGGGATTTAAGATACGCAAATTCAGCTACGCAAATAGCGTAGCTGAATTCGGCGTATCCTATTCGACTTACCCCGCTGTGAGGACGGCGGCAAATCGACTGCTGCGGCTCGCCCGTCGACGGCGCTTATTCCTCCTGACGAGGTGGGAGTAAGCGCGTCAATTCGGGGATCGATTTATCCGTCTAGATGAGACGCGATAAATCGATCCCCGAGAGATCGATTTCTACCCGCCGATCCGGGCGGGTAGTGTAGACTAGCCCTAAAGTGCTTTAATAAAAAACACTGTTGCATGTCCACACTAGCTCTTTGAGTCAGTAGAGCACATCCACACTAGCAGCTCTTGCATCGACACGGTGCACTGTGGTCGCTATCCCACTATGCAACTGGCTCAGGGTGCTTTGGTAAGGGTTTGCAGTGCCTCATGGGGCAGGTACAGCATCGCATGATGCAGGTTTCTCAATCCCATCATTCTAGGGGCATCCTAGTAGATTGTCAGCCGCTTTTTTTTTAACTCAAGTGTGTGAGGGAGAGGAGAGTGGTGTGTCTGGTGCAGGGAAGACAGCAGGCTGCTATCCTGAGGCAAGGGAAGGGGGACATCCCCCCATGTCAGTCCCTGGCTCTGCTTGGCACAGCAGTCTCTCCAGAAGCAGCCTACTCTGCCTGCCTGCCTATGGTTCTGTGATTCCCTCCGAGTTCTCCCACAGCCTCCTCAGCTGCAGGGAGCGGCATGCTGGAGCAGCTCTGAGCTCTCCATGCTGAGGAATGTCAAAGCAGCATAGCAGTGTCGTTTCCCCCCACCACCACTCACACACTCTGCTCCTTGCAGCAGCAGTCTGCCTGCCCCTGTGTTCCTAGTGCCCGGCAGAACAGGAGCATTCCAATGATTTGCTCTTTGTTCTCCAAAGGGAACAGCATGCTCAGCTGTCAGATACTTCCCTGGGCTTTGAAAGGGGAGGGGAGGGTGACCAGACGTCCCGATAAAATCGGAAACGTCACGATATTTAGGTGTTTGGTCGGGACACAATTAGTCCGATATTTCACTCTGCTGGCAGATTTTATTTTTCTCCGCCGGTGGACCCCCCCCCCCATGTGTCCTGATATTTCCTTCCTCTCATCTGGTCACCCTAGGGGAGGGGTGCATGCTTGCAGGGTAGCAGAGATCAAAACAGTGAGCAGAGCGGTCACAGCAGACATTGTGGGATACTGACGGAAGCCAGTTCTGTTGACAAAACAAACAGCAATGTTTCTAAACTGATGCTTTGTCACTTTAACTTGATGCCTCTTGTTGAGGTGGCTTTATTTTGTTGGTAAAATATCAGCATTTTGCCGCCAAAAGTAGCTTTCTAGTGTGTACACCTCCCGTGTTTTGTCTGCAAAAGGCAGCTTTTGCCGACAAAACTTTGTAGTGTAGACAAGGCCTAAGACAGGAGCATGTGCCTAGAGCCACGGCTTTTGCGCTCCCGTTTGCTGAGGAAGCAGAAGGGAGTTCTCGCTCTCACATACCTACCCCTGCCCTTGCAAAATAGCTTTTTATCATCCCCTTTGCTATGCTCTATTCAGCTGTACTGTGCATATCTGATTTCCTGTAAATCATTTGTAATGTTTATCAGCTTTAGTAATGGGCCTGATCCTTGGCCTGATCATCTTTTCATGCCAGTCCTAAATGGGCAGCTGGGGCATCTCCTGGCATGGAGGAATCCATGAGTGACACAAAGCTGGCTTAACTGTCTCTTTGCTAACCCCGCCCAAGCCTCCGAGGTGTAAGGGAGGTGCTGCAGGCAGATGGAGGACGAAGGTGGCTGGAGCACACTTGCTGTGCTCTGGTGAACCCTGCCAGCATAACGGCCCCTCAGGGGCCATTACAAGCCAGTGTAATTTAGAAAGCGACAGAGGGTCCTATGGCACCTTTAAGATTAACAGATGTATTGGAGCATAAGCTTTCGTGGGTGAATACCCACTGCGTCAGACGCTTGACGCATGCATAATTTAGAAGATTCCTGAGGATGCTCTAAAGTTGCCCTGGACTGAACCATCTCCTGATAGTTGTAGGAACTGGGGGGCAGAAAGGTGATGGAAAACCACATCTTTTTTTCCACTAAAGATGTGCTGAACTATTCCAAGGCACCTCTTGTTCTGGCCCAATCAGTTTAACGATGACCCCTTTTCCCCAGCCCCACATTTTTTGTCAACACCAGGGTATCTATTTTAACCTTCTGAAGCAGCATCATGTGCTATTAAAGTGGCGCCACCTGCCCGGGCACTAAATGAAGTTAACTCATTAGGAATCCTATTGCAACGTTCTTACGCATCAGTGGGGCCATTTCTCTCTTTGAACTAATGATGTCAGTTTATAACTATTGAGAAACCCAGACATGACTTGCTCAGTAATGTGGGTGGTTTGTTTTCTGTTTTTGAAGGTGGACTGATTTTCTCATTTGAATCAGCCTGAGTGTAACCAGAACTCACCCAATGCTAGTGATCACATGTCACCTGACGGCTTCAGTGACTCACTGCAAGGGGACAGTACATTCCAGGAATGAACACACGGGATCAAGTGAACTTTTCAACTTCAGTGCTCTTCGTATCTCAGGGGTCAGGCTGCGTACCTGAATGACTGCCCAATTCTTATCACACCAGGGATCCCTGGAGTTGGCTAGTAAAACTGCTGACTTAGTGTGGCCAGTGAATCGCTTGACCAGCAGCAGCCATTTGGGTGTCTGTCCAGCTTCCTTGGACAGTGGGAACTATACACTTACACAAAAGGGAGATCTAGGGACAGTCTTTTTGTTCTGTGTTTATTCTGTGCCTATCCCACCGGGTCCTGGCCGCTGACTGGGGCTTGTAGGAGCTATGGTAATACAAATAATTAAATAACAAAATAGAACATAAGCCTCACTGGTTGTTTTTTCTTCTGTAAGCAGCACGCTGGTAATGAACTCTAATAATTAGAAGGATAAAACCAACTGCATTTTGACTATCTGCACTGACTTTCATGTTGTGTTTGCCCCATTTGTCACCTTCACACCTACCATGCTGTAGCGTTATTCAGAGGGGGCCGGCTCGGTGTCATATGGGCAACACCGCCACACCTTGGGAGTGCACTTTGGGCTAGGGGCAAGGAGGAGACATGCAGAGCAGGGAAATGCAAAGGGACATAACTTCAGGGAAAGGAAGTAGTGGGATATTACAGAAGACACGTCACAAACTGGGCCAGAAGTATGTCTGTCACAGGTTGCTCAGGCAGTGTTATGGGTGTCACCGGTATTCATGTAATAGTGTGTAAATCCCCATTCTGATTCATTTAATCCTGCCGCACCTCCACAGGCCTGGAAGAGCCTGACCTGAGTGAGGGATGTAGGGCGTCTTCATGGAAGGACACCCCACCTCTAGGGGCTAAGGGACCCTGAACACAACTGTGAAGGGAGGACTGGGGGAGGGAAAAGCTGAGCTGGTTTATCAAAGACTGAGGCTGACATCTCATGCTCCCACAGGGCTTGGATGGGTGGATACAGTGGCAATGGGGACTACTGGTGCTCTGAGGCTGTTGTGAGGATTGAGTATTCTGCCCTCTTGAACCCTGGGAGACCACTGCGGAGGTCCTCGTCAGGTGTTCCACAGTCAGTGTTTCTACACATCTCTAGTGCAGCATAGTCTTTGGTGGTGCCTTCATTGGCCAAAGCACTGAAGCCAATCTCCAGCCCTAATGCTCTGCTCACTTACATCACTTTTACTCCAGTGTCATTCCATTGCCTGTAATGGAGTTACTCCTGCTTAAAGCTCTGCTTCAGCAAGGTGCTTAAACATGTGCCTGACTTTAAGCACATGAACACCCTGTTGAAGTTAATAGGACTACCAATGTAGTTAAAGTTGGGCACCTCGCTGAATTGGGACTGTAGACTGGCAGAAGCAGAGAATCAAGCTCTTTATGTTAAATTCTTTACAAGAATACATTGGATACTTCGTATTATGAGTACTAGTGACATTGTGAACGGTCAGACTTGTTTCAACAATAACAAATTTCAGCACAGTTGAAACATTCCGTCCATTTCCACTGAATTGATAGCACTTTTTGCCAACATCATGAAATCTTTGGCATCATCATAATAAGGGGTGCAAAAGTATGGTCCTCTTTTTTCTGCTCGAAATAAAGTATGAGCAACTCGATCTCTGTGTTTGCCTTCTGGAGGAATTTCTTCACATAAGGAGGATTATTGCAGGCATTACATGAGGAAAGAGCAAAATGAGAAAAAATATGCTACAGCTTGGGTTAAGCAAGTATTTTTGCTGTCACTGAGGAAGCCTCTTGTTCCTCCCAGCTAGTTTTAAAATAGATCATATTTGCATAGAGTATTAGGAGGTGTTTGTTTTTTCACGGAGCTATTTACTCCTGTATTCCTCTGAGAAGGGTGTTCCCTTAAATTGCAAATCCCTCAATGAAAGCTGATTCAGAAGGAGTCCAGAAGGCCTTTGTGACTTTATTATGCATGCAAACCTCCCCCCTTCTTCCCCCACCCACAGTAGAAGCTGTGGCAGTATCTCTGGCAAAGAAGGCAGGTCTCTGGTCTTGTCATCAAAGCCACTTCACCGGTACCTACAATACGCTTATAGTTCAGGAGTCCAGACCTTTCATTTCTATGGTACAGCCAAGCCTAGGGAATGAAAGGCCCAAAGACATTCCTCAGCCAGATATCTCATGTGACACAATTTGGCCTTAACCCCACCAACTATTTAAAATCTGGCACTGTTTCACCACCTTTGTTGCGGCTCAATCAGCAACAGGAGCATTAGTGTAGACCAGGTACTACTCAGCATTGTGTTTTGTTTTGCTTTTTGTTACTACTAAGCCCATGTTGAGCAGCTGTAGGTAACAAGGTGGTAGAAATACCAATTTGCCAATACTGCTGTTCTCAAAATCTCCTGCTGTCATGACCACCATTGGAGCTGTACTCCTGATAAAGCAATGGTGAGCTATTTCCCCAAAAGACAAGAGTGGACACAATGCTAGATGCCGATTGATCTCAAAGACGAATACCAGTGTAAGTGATGTGTACCGATCAATGACCCATGATGCAGGGGACTCAGGTTACTGAAGGAAAATATTGGGGTGGAAAGTGTTCTGAAGTTGTGATTTTATTAAATTGTGGAATAGCCTGACAAGAGAAATTATAGAAGGCCAATCATTTACAATAGACTAGACTAGACACTTGAATAACAGGTAAAACTCTATGGGCTTGTCTACACTACCTGACAGTTCAGACTACAGGAGGTGTAAATAGTACTGTATACCAAAACACTGTTCTGTAACTCCCCCATGTGGATAATGAGGGAGTCAATTAAAAGCTTCTTAGTTTGTGGTACCACAGTCCTCTTCAAATAGAACTATACTAACAGGAACTAGGAATCTTTTAGTTCACGATTACAGTGTCCACACCTGGGAGTTACAGACAAGCATTTTGGTGCACACTGCTATTCACACCCATATACTCTGCCCTGCAGTGTAGGCGTAGCCTGTTATTTTTTTTTGTTTTTGCCTAATTTACAATTAGATTTTTTTGTACACACACACACAAAGCAAGTAAAGACCATAGAATTTGCACCTGTTTTTCTTTTGCTTCACTTATTATATTCTTCCCCAAATAGTAATTTTATTAACGTTTTAAAAGATTTCCAAAACATATTCATATATGCAGATACTAAATTTGTGTCACCACTCTTCAATGAGCTGAAATACTGTTGTCTGAGAACTTTAGCAAAAGAGGACAGAGGTCTGCCTGTTGTTGTGTATGTATGTTTTAATAGTCAGCAGAGATGTAGTGTATTTTGATTGGTTCATATCGATCACCTCCCTTTTCTCAGAAATAGCACTGCACAGTTGTAGTGAGAGACATGCATCACATGGGCTGGAACTCTCATTGGACTGTGGGTTTCCTCCTCCTCCTCCTCGCTTCTTGACTTTGGCTGGGTATATTTTCAAGTTTTTAAATTTTCCCAGGTTCTCACACGATATTTTTTATAATTCTTGTACTCTCCTTTTTCAAAATGTTGAGATTTGGTTTTAAAAATCTAGTATTATTTATAGGATATTTAAGCCTTTATGAACAATACTTACATCTCTATAATACCTTTCATCCAAGGAACTCAAAGCACCTTGCAAACATTAATAAACTCAATTTCATGCTACCACTGTGGGGTAGATTATTATTATCCCCCTTTTACAGATGATGAAACTGAAGCACAGAGAGATTAATTAACTTGCTCAAGATAGCACAGAAAGTCTGTGGTAGTCCCAGAACAGAACACTGTCACCTGACTACCAGTCCTGTACTTCAACCACAGGATCTTCCATCCCAAGCCCTTATTACGGGGAGAGAAAGATCTCTTTTCTCCATCATTAGGGATATAACCGTGTTCCATTAAAAGTCCTATTTTTACTTTTCATATAATGGTGGTTAGCAGATTGCTTTGAAAATTTGCAGGGTTACTTTGAGTGCTAAGGAGACATTTTCTGTAGCTTAAAGAAAATTGGTCAAGATGTACTGGAGTTACAGATCGGTAAAAAATTACTCTGATTTGATATTTTCATTTGTCTAAAAAATTTTTGTTTCCCTCTAACTCCAAAAATGGCTTGTTACTACCTTTCCAAACTTTCCACATAGTCAAGTTCTAAACACTTCTGCACACACTATATTGGAAGAAAATAGCATGTAATTAAGCAAAGTAATTAACAATTATTGTTATCTATTTACGGCAGTTATAGTGTACTTATAAGCAGTTTGCCTTCTGGTGTCTAGTTGCAGCATAGTGAGAACATCAGAGTCCTAAACTTCACCATTGTGACAGATGTTTTTTCTTAGCTCTACACTATGTTTTTGAAACTATGGGAGGAGGATTCTAAGTCCAAATTTGCATGTTTGTTTGGTTTATTCAGTTATTCTGCCTGTTCTGTAGCAATGGATTTATCTCAGAATGGCACCTCAGCTGTGATTTTTTTCAGCAAAGTCTGAAGAAAATTGTTCAAGCTGATTTTGACTTATAGAGCAATAAAAATTACCCTGAATATGGACCACTCAGTAACAACTCCATAGTTAAGTTTGCTCCCAGAGTTCCAATAAAAGCCCTATATTCATTATCTTGATAACTTTGCATGGAATAGGTATTTTGGTGATTACTTTCAAGATATGTTAAACATTTCTGGGCGGTGGGGTGGCCATTGGAAAGTTTGAAGACAGTTGATCAAACAATTTTTAGCTGCAGTTGCTTAAATATGACTCTTAAATTGTTCAAAATGGCTAATATTTTAAATTTCTCTGATTAAAAAAAGCCTGATTGTAAAACTTCTGACCTTCAATACAGTTAAATAGCTCAGAAATCAAAAGCTAAATAAACAAACAGGCTAATTCAAAATGAAAAAAGACATTAACAAAAATTTAGCCTTGCGGTTTGAAGCCTGCATCACCCAATAGATGCTTGAGAAAGCTCTTCATGACAAGAGGTTGGCAAAACGAATTAAAATCTGCACTAAAGGCAGGGAACTACTAATAGCTTGTAGCTTCTTGCCTGGCCAACAACCACACACTACACAACAAAAACACTAACCCAGGAACCTATCCTTGCAACAAAGTCCGTTGCCAACTCTGTCCACATATCTATTCAAGGGATACCATCACAGGAATTAATCACATCAGCCACACCATCAGAGCTCATTCACCTGCACATCTACCAATGTGATATGTGCCAGCAATGCCCCTCTGCCATGTACATTGGCCAAACTGGACAGTCTCTACGCAAAAGAATAAATGGACACAAATCAGACATCAAGAATTATAACATTCAAAAACCAATCGGAGAACACTTCAACCTCCCTGGTCACTCAATTACAGACCTAAAAGTTGCAATTCTTCAACAAAAAACTTCAAAAACAGACTCCAGTGAGAAACTGGAGAACTGGAATTAATTTGCAAACTGGACACCATTAAATTAAGCTTGAATAAAGACTGGGAGTGGATGGGTCATTACATGCTAATTTTTCCCCTGCTGTTACTCACACCTTCTTGTCAACTGTTTGAAATGGGCCATCCTGATTATCACAAAAAAAGTTTTTTTTCTCCTGCTGATAACAGCCCACCTTAATTGATTAGTCTCGTTAGAGTTGGTATGGCAACACCCATTTTTTCATGTTCTCTGTGTATATGTATCTTCCTACTGTATTTTCCACTGCATGCATCTGATGAAGTCGGTTTTATCCCTTATGCCCAAATAAATTTGTTAGTCTCTAAGGTGCCGCAAGTACTCCTCGTTCTTTTTGCTGATACAGACTAACACAGCTACCACTCTGAAACCATTCTAATTTGGGTAACTACATTCTGTGGTCTCAAAATCCCTCATGCAGTTTTGTGTGGATCGAGAATTGCAGTGTGGCTGGATAGCTTACTGGATGGAACAAACTATGGTCAGTTGAGAAATACATACCCTATAATGGCTTGTTGGAAACATGAAGATGATAAACTGCAATAGGACACCAAATAGGGATTTGTTGTATTCTTGGGAGAAACAAGAAGAGGTTGTGGGATACATGGGGACACTGAGAAGGGTCTATAGATGGCCAGGAGGGAAGGGTAGGGTAACCAGATGAGGGGAAGAAAGTATCAGGACACATGGAGGAGTGGTGCCCACTGGCTGAGCAAAAAAACCCCACAGTGCTGCCGGTGGATATCAGGACAAAATGCGTCTCGACAGAAGATTGGTCGGGACGCGGACCAGACACTGAAATATCAGGACGTCTGGTCACCCTAGGGAAGGGGCATGGTCGGGATGGCTACAACCTAAAATCTACTGGATCTATTCCCTGGTTGGGAAATGGGGAGGCATAGGAAACTGTGGTTACTAAAATACCATATGAACTGTCATATCCGGGGCCAGCTAAACAGGTGCTCTACTCAGGGGCAGCTCTAGGTTTTTTGCCGCCCCAAGCATGGCAGTCAGGCGGCCTTCGGCGACACACCTGCAGGAGGTCCGTTGGTCATGCAGATTCGGCGGCATTTCTGCGGGTGATCTGCCGGTCCTGTGCCTTCGGCGTACCCACCGCCGAATTGCTGCCGAAGCCGCGGGACCGGCAAACCTCCTGCAGGCACGTCGCCAAAGGCTGCCTGACTGCTGCCCTCACGGTGACCGGCACGTCGCCCCCTGTGGATTGCCGCCCCAGGCACGCGCTTGCTGCGCTGGTGCCTGGAGCCGCCCCTGACTCTACTGACAGGCCAGAAGGAACATCACTAACAGACCAAAGTGAATAGGAAACAAATAGGAAAACTGTTGTGTTAAAATTCTACCAGCAAACAGACAAAGTGTTCCAGCAGCTTGTCCCACCCCCATTATTCCTATCTCAAATCTGGCCCATTACCTCATACGTGCCTCCAGAATGTTTATACAGCACT
Organism: Trachemys scripta elegans; assembly: GCF_013100865.1. Classification (NCBI taxonomy): domain Eukaryota; kingdom Metazoa; phylum Chordata; order Testudines; family Emydidae; genus Trachemys; species Trachemys scripta. The sequence goes on from NC_048300.1 coordinate 175,494,303, forward strand.
ATGGAAACAGGTGCAATCGACAAAATGACAAAGGGCTCCATTCACAAAATGAAAGGCTTGTTCAGGTTTCCCCTTGTGTGAAACAAAGCCTCCTGCTGTTTTGCTCCTGACCCCATGCACAGACTCAGCAAGCGCTAAAACCCGTGCCCAGATTTACATGAAAAACAGATGGATGTAGAGAAATGCCCCTTCTTATTTTACATGCCCCAGCAAGCTTCCATAAGGCATTGTGGTTTGCCGATGATAAAATTTACTAGAAACTGAATATGTAAACAAACAGTGCACTGTGTTATTTCAAGAACAGTACAACTAACTATCAGCATTGCAGTGATGAATTCTTTTGTTACATCAGGGTGCTATGGTGCCTGGGGATGTCACAAACCTCTCAAGCCTGTAAACATGATCAAGGTTTAGGTCAGCTGTTTGGCCTGTTTGACCAGAATGTATGTGCCTAAGTCACCTGATACTTCTCAATATGTCTTGTTTTTCCTTCTACAGTGTCATAAAGGCACAGGCTCAAATTCACCCCCTGGTGTAACTGCACTGATGCCAAGAGAATTACAGCAGGGATGAATCTGGTCCACACTCTGGTTATAAAATAGCACAGGGAAAATAAATGTATTCTCCAGATTGGCTACATAAGACCAGATCCTCTGCTGGTGTAAATTGGTGTGGTTCTGTTGACTTCAATCGTGTTACACCAACTTACACCTGTGGAGGGTCTAGTCCAGAACCTGTATATAAAGGGTATGAAGATGACTGTGTTTAGAAACAGCCCTGTTCACTTATTTGCACCAGCTGACTTGAAGAAAATAACCTTTTCTGAGATGATCTGTTTCATGTAGTTATTTGTCATTTTCACCCTACTCCACCTCAGCAAGGTTGCTTTGTCTCCCTTCCCCAGAACAGCTCTGCTGTGGGAGTTCTTCCTGCCCTCCACTGGCTAATCCTCACTCTTGCCAATGGCTCTGCAGCTCTTTCTTCTCTGTACTCCCCAAAGTTTCCAGGAAGGGATAGCTGCATTTTGTGTGTGTGTGCACGTGGGCATGCATGTGTGTGTGAATGGAGGCGTATCAGTGTGTGCATGTTGCGGGGGGGAGTGGGAGGGAAGGATCCCTGAGGGCTGGAAAGTTGTAAAATTGTTTTTAAAGTTATTGACAGACCAGTGAGCCCTGGGTAAAAGGTTTATAAAGATCTTAAATGCTGTAGTACCTGGTACTTGTACAGTACATCTGGCTCACTCATTTCCTGCGCTGCCCTGTATACCTGGTATGTAGTAGCATTCTATTGACACCACTGTTTAAAATGGCAGCCAAGAAACAAGCAGATGGATGTAATAGCGAAGGTGTTAAGCCTGCCAATTTAGGTGCATCTTCAAAATCACTGTATAACCAAAATGATTTTGGGAGGATGAGGAAATGCTGACTATCACACACAAATAGATGTGTCATTCACAGACGTTTTAGTGAGCCATTTGATAATTTTCTATATGAGTGACTAATGCAGGGTTATGAAAGAGGAGGAAGGTTGAAAAAATGAATTAAAATCTGGCCCAAGGGCAGGGAACTACTAGTAGATGGACACATTTCAAAGAACTAGGTATCTGCTTTTATTGCTATAAAAATATGTAGGGATGTATTAAATATTGGTAGTTTCCCGCACGCTATATGGCATTAGCTGGACATCACCTATGTTACATATATCAGAGGGGTAGCCGTGTTAGTCTGAATCTGTGAAAAGCAACAGAGGGTCCTGTGGCACCTTTGAGACTAACAGAAGTATTGGGAGCATAAGCTTTCGTGGGTAAGAACCTCACTTCTTCAGATGCAAGAAGAAGTGCATCTGAAGAAGTGAGGTTCTTACCCACGAAAGCTTATGCTCCCAATACTTCTGTTAGTCTCAAAGGTGCCACAGGACCCTCTGTTGCTTTTCACAGATTCAGACTAACACGGCTACCCCTCTGATATATGTAACATAGGTGATGTCCAGCTAATGCCATATAGCGTGCGGGAAACTACCAATATTTAATACATCCCTACATATTTTTATAGCAATAAAAGCAGATACCTAGTTCTTTGAAATGTGTCCATCTACTAGTAGTTCCCTGCCCTTGGGCCAGATTTTAATTCATTTTTTCAACCTTCCTCCTCTTTCATAACCCTGCATTAGTCACTCATATAGAAAATTATCAAATGGCTCACTAAAACGTCTGTGAATGACACATCTATTTGTGTGTGATAGTCAGCATTTCCTCATCNTGCATCTGAAGAAGTGAGGTTCTTACCCACGAAAGCTTATGCTCCCAATACTTCTGTTAGTCTCAAAGGTGCCACAGGACCCTCTGTTTATGTTACATATGGCATTCTTCCTATGCTTATTTTTCCCCTCCTATAACACTCTTCTGATGTAAATCTGCTTTGAAAACAATGACTAGAGGGAATGTTGATGGATCCCCATGGAAGAACAGTGGTCAAGGGCTCCTGCCCCACACCGCCAAATCTGCCACCTTTTCTGTAGAACGAGGACCGGGCTACAGTTATCTTTGCCTTGGTCACCTTGAGGTTGGATTACTGCAATATTCTTTATATAGGGCTAAGTGTTAAAGCCATTCACTTGCACATTGTAGTGGATGGCAGGATGAGGGCCACCAGGACAAATTCTGCTTTGTCACACCTCTAGTAGGCCACATAATTTATTTACAGATTTCTCTCATGTCCATTAATCGATTTATCCTCACAACATACCAATTGATAGGGGAGAGATATTGCCATTTCACAGGTCGGGAACTGAAAGACAGAGAGATCATGACAAGCCCCAGGTCACAGAGGAATTCAGAGAAGGAGCTGGAAACAGAACCCTGATCTCGTGTCCCATTTTGCTGCCTTAAGCACAAGATCACTCTTCCTTGTCTGAAATCAAGAGAATTACCATGGATTTACTCTGGTGTAGCTGAAGACAGAATCTGATGCATCATATCTTCTTTAAAATCATTCTCACTTCTATCTATATTTAGTTTTCTCAGCCTATTGAAAGCTAGGGGGTGGGTTTATATCTTGATAAAGAGGGGTGCCAACAAGATGCCACTTGCACGATGCAAAATTTCCCCACTAGTGGCAGTGCTGAATAATAATAATAAAAAAATATTTGCTTTAGTATTAGTCACTTTTGAAATGTAGGCTGGTTGGGATATTAGCCAAGCATTTTCTGTTTGATTAAATCTTTGGTCCTAGATATCAAGTAATATTCAACCACAACATTAAGTTACATGATTTTCAGATCTGAAAGTTACATTATTTGCATGGACTTTTAAATGGAGTGTCATCTGCTATTGAACTGTGCCCTTAAACTACAGGCAGGGATCCCAGACTGCCACGTGATTGATACATCTGTATACACAGAACGTTTTCAGGACTGTGCCTGCTTCGTGTTTTTCATAGGATTTGAATTGCAAGGCAGTTGGTACTATTGTATGATTACCTCACTTGATTGCAACATACTGTTGGCTTCTACTAATGAACAATAATATTTGCCAGTGACAATTCCTGCTACAGGGGTTCTGAAATGTGTTTACTTCATTGCTTGTCTAACTTATTTAGAAAATTTTCCCCCATTACTGCTGGTAAAAAGAGCTAATCCATTAATAAGTACAGACATTTTCTTATTTTAAAAATAATTGTACTCAACTGAACTGTGTTTTTAAGCTATTTAGGCCCCAGACTAGTCCAGTAGGTTCAGAGCAGAGAAAGAGGACAGTACGGGTGGATAAATATGCATGACTCAGGATCCATCCCTTGTATACATATTCCTAGGGTTCTGGGTCATGAAGCAGACAGCCCCGGGCAAGCCACCTGCCTTCCCTCTTTAGTCCCACCCGAGCCCCTAATGTACTCATACAAGCAACTTCTCTGGACTGGGCTACATGTATAGATGGCAATCTGCCACCCCAAAACTTCTCAGCTTTTGCAGAACTCAATTCAGCGGCATGAACCTATGTAGCCTAGCCCTATGGAGGCACAAACTGATCCACCACCTCACACAGCATGTAACCTTCTGCAGAGTGAGGAAATAGGGCAGGGAGAGTTACGAAACCAGAGGGAAAAGGGAGTAACGCTCTGAGGTCATTTTAAAAAACCCAGAGAAGAAAAAGCTTGAGAAGGAAAAAAGAACTGTAGCAAAGGGGAGGGAAAGAAAATCAAGAGAGATGGCAGAAACTTTGTCCAGAAAAGGCAGTAGAAGGACACAGGGAATGGCCTCTCTGCCAATGCCTCTCAAAGAGGGACAAGGCTCCACCAGACCAAGACTGAACTCCCCGTCTCATAGGGTGCAATTATTAAGTTCACTAAAACTACTTACATTAGTATTCTCCATTCATTCAAAAGCATCATCAGCCAAATCAAGAATGGGATTTATAACTTCATCTTTTATTGTCTATGAGGCATGTTTGTTTGTTTGTTTTTTATTCACTGACTTTTGTATTAGATGCTGTGCTGGGTCTTTTAATCTTTACATGCTGTTTAAAAAAACCTTCTCCTTCCTATCATCTTGTATACTGTTTTCACAGCATCAGCTTTAATCTTGTATTATGTTTTCCCAGCATCAGGAGGAGAAGGCAGGCTTTATAGTTAAGGTGCAGGGACTGGTTGTTGAGAGATCTGCTTCTAGTTTTTTTTTTTTTTCCCCTCAAATGGAGATATCCCATCTCCTAGAACTGGAAGAGACCTTGAAAGGTCATCGAGTCCAGCCCCCTGCCTTCACTAGCAGGACCAAATACTGATTTTGCCACAGATCCCCCAAGTGGCCCCCTCAAGGATTGAGCTCACAACCCTGGGTTTAGCAGGCCAATGCTCAAACCACTGAGCCATCCCTCCCGAAAGTGCTGACACAGACTTTCTATGTAGCCTTGGGTAAATTATTTAATCTCTCTGTGCTTCAGTTTCCTCACCTGGAAAATGAGGTCAATAATACTTACTGACCTCACACGAGTGTTCTGGGGTTCAGTACATTGATGTGTGAACATCATGTTGTAATCCTTAAATAGACGGTTCCTCTGGAAGTGCAAGGTATTATTATACACACCAAAGAGCTATTTGCCAAGCCACCACCTTCTCACCACTCAGATCCCTCCTAAAACTCACTTTCTGTGTGGAGCAGGGTTCACTTGGAGGTCAGCAGGTCTAGTGGGCAGGCCATGGCTCAACAGTCTTTCCACCCCCAAAGTCCTGGGATGGGCTTGCCTGATGGTCAGTGGGGCCAGCAGTCAAACTGCAGTCCATTGTTCCCCAAATAGAGGGAGAGGGGAAAGTAGAGGGACCCAGACTCTACCACTCCACCAAGTCCCAGCTCAGAGCCCAAGGGGGAGATGCATGTAGTGTGTCAGATGCCTCTTTCTGGTGCACCTGACCAGCTGTCCCTGGGCCACTTCCTACCTCCCCTTCAGTTTGGGGCACTGTTACAGCCCCTACCTCCCGCAGCAGAGAGTTGGGGAGGGAAAAGTGTCAGGCTCCTACTCTCCTGGTTGGGGTCTTATCCACAGCCCAAACCCTTTCCCTGTGGCTCAGTGTCCTCAGAAGCTGCAAATGGGCTACCTCCTTGCCAACAGCTTCTCCTTCACTCTCCCTGCTGCCTATTACCCACAGGCTGTTACCCAAAAATATATGTATCTATCTATGTTTTTAATACACATACATGGAATCTTTAAGAATGGCACCTATCCAGAATTAGGTGAACTTTTACTGTGACTCTTGTTGTTCTGTCTCTGATTCCCCCTATTGTTGTTCATTTTTACTTGCTTAGGCATGTCTAAATTAGGTTCTTTTGGACAGGAATCACGTCATGCCTTTTTATTTGCGCTGGAAGGTTCCTAGCACATTTTTGGGTGTTGTATAACAAAATAATGTTAATTCAAGGGTAACATTAATTTTTTGTAAGCGTTCATGCCTCAGAAGCTTGGGAATTTGAATGTTTGCAGAACACACAAAGGCTGAAAACTCGGCTATATTTGATTTTGAATTAATATTGATGGGAAATCTTTTAAAGGATTTGCTCAGCTTTAGTTAACACCATATTTATGGGTCCCATATGATTAGTGCTTTTCCTTCCATTCCCTTTTCCCTTCTTTTTTTAGTGTATTCCCTCATCTCTATTAATCTCTTTCAAAGTGGGAGGCTTTTAAATATTTTGACTATGTATTAATTCATTTGATCATGTTTTACTGCTGTAGTGTGCTTTATACATGAAATTATTATTTTCTACACTAATATAAAAATATTACTCCCGCGGAAGGAGACCAAGCTACAGATGCTGTTTGCAACCCTAGGACTCCTAGTCTGCAAATGCTAACATAGCTGCTTAACTTTACACAGTATGAGAAGTGTCATCATAGTTTTGCCACTGCCACCAATGGGGTCAGGATTTCACCCACAGTCCATAAAGTTAAGTGAGTACATCAATCCTTGTATGATCAGGGGCTAAGTTTGTTGAACCACACTAATTTTTACGATGATCAGAGCCTAAAGGACTAAACATGAGTTCTTTCTTTCCTTGTTTTTTTTTTTTTTTTTTTAAATACGTGTGCCAACCTACCGAGACAATGAACAGTGGAGCAAGACAGGGAGAAAGCTATGAACTGTGGAATAAGCAGCAATCCAACACCATCTGAATAAACATTAACAAAATTTTTGCATTTGATTTTTAGGACATGTAGAGCTAAATGCCATGGATGGATACCTAGATGATGGGGGGGCGGGGAGGAGGGTGAGCTAGGGTGCCAGGAACCTTTCTCACCCTCTTGTATTCCTGTGCTGGGGCTAGACACAGTCCTAGGGTTTGATTCTGTGCTGTGCCTCCTGGAGGTGTAATCCTGGGGGATGAGGGGCAGAGATGGCTTTATATCACCTTTGCACCCTCTGGTTTCTGGACTGCCCCAAGGGGACTGGAATACTTATGGCAGTCCTATGCTGTGCCTGCTTTGGGGGAATTCTTCCTTGGCCCCCTGGGGTGCATTAGTGGCCCCTATATTCCACCCGGGTTGTGAATATGGGCTGGAGGAACGAATCTGTCCCCTATTGTCCTCAAACAAGATGGAAAAGCAAAGCATGTGGGTTCACAGTCCAGCCTCTACCCTTTGCACAGGCCAGTGCACCCTACAGAAGAGTAGAGAGTCTGATCAGGCCAGAGGTCCAGTGCACTCTGACTTGGGTGGCACAGTGCCTTTGCACACTGGTTGCGAAAATGGACTTGTAGAGCTAGGGAAAAAAGCAGAAGTTTTTGAAACTTGTTTTCAATGTAGCTAAAAGGTTATAATGGACATGATGTCAAGATAGGTGTCTTACACCGCATGAAAGAAGCAGGAGGAGACGTGTATTACAGCAGAGAGACTCCAAAGGGAGTTTGTTGATGCATGGATGTGCCAACCCATTTTAATTGCTAAGTTTTATTTCTCACGATTTCTCTTTGTTTATTTGCTTTTAGATTCCACTGATGAGGGATCCTGGCTGGATACGAAATGTCTGGACTTGTAACCTGAATGTGAGTGTCATTTCAGTTGTTACCACTATTTATTTTATTGTGTGGCTCAGTCTGCAGTAGGATGCACAGGGCCACATTCAGCCCCTGCCCCAGTTTCCATTATCCCAACACCCCATATCCCAACATACCTGTCTGCATGAAATACCAACACCTCCCTGCTGGTTGGTGAGGCTGTGCAGAAACGGGTGACCCCCTAATGTGGTTGTCACTACCAGGGGAGAGGAAAATGGCAGTAGCAGGGAAACTTTGAAGAACTTGCCCTGAGAGAGGAGAATAGAATCAACACGAGAACCATTGAACAGGGATGATGTGGGGAGAGTTCCATTTCACAGGCGTGGTTAGGGCTGCCATTGCATTGCCATTACAAGGAGCGATGCGTTAAAAGAGGAAGATCGAGGCAACAACGGAAGAATTCTGTCAGTGTCTTTAGAATATATTTCTTAAGAAAAATAGAATGCTGCTGGGAAATACTCTCACTGTGGTGGAGGGGAAGGAAGTTTAGAGGCAGGACTGTCTGAAATCTGATATGGGAAGTCCATGACCCAGACCTACTAGGAAACAACTCTGCTTTCAGTTGTTGTGGCTGACTCATCTTTGTCTCACGATGCACCTTCTGTACAGGCCAGATGGCTTGTACAGCCCAGCAGCCTTTTTGTTTAGACAGGACAGATTGGGGTCAGGATTTCAATGGGGTGATGCCAATTTACAGCAGTTGATGATTTAGCCCTATATGTTTAATCTGGGATTAACAATGGAATGAAGGTGCTGTGGACAGGTGGATGACTGGAATAGACAGAAAGAGAGTTGAAGGTGGACCACAGCTGGAACGGGTTAGATTGGGACCTTCAGATCAGTGGATGAGCTAGGTCAGGGGTCGGCAACGTTCGGCACGCGGCTCGCCAGGGTAAGCACCCTGGCGGGCCGGGCCAGTTTTATTTACTTGCTAACGCGGCTTGCCCGCGCCGCTTCTCGCCGCCCCCATTGACCCGGGACGGCGAACCGCAGTCAGTGGGGGCCGCGATCAGCTGAACCTGCCGCGTCAGCAGGTAAATAAAACTGGCCCGGCCCGCCAGGGGGCTTACCCTGGTGAGCCGCATGCCGAACGTTGCCGACCCCTGAGCTAGGTAAACAATGCAATGACCTGGAAATCCAAACCTTCTGCAGAACAACAGTCAGGGAAAGAGCTCAGATGCTAGAGAGAAGCTCAGATGATACTATAGCTTCTGGAAATCAGTTTACTGGTAACTAAAGAAAGTTTGAATCAATGCTCCAGATCTAACCTCTTCACCCCAAAAGTGAAGTTTCTGGAAAAATTTGGATCTGCATCCAGATGAGATTCTGAACTTACCAACACAATCTCACCTGCACTTGTGATATGCACTCATATTTGTTTGTTCTATAAGTGTGGAGAATTTATTCCTGCTATTATGTACACTGAAACACTGTAATCCAAGTGTAGTTATCAATGGTTTGCTGTCAAACTGGGAGAGAATATCTAGTGGGGTCACAAAAGGGTCAGTCCTGGGTCCAGTACTATTCAATATTTTCATTATTGACTTGGATAATGGAGTGCAGAGCATAACATTTGCAGATGACATGTAGCTGGGAGGGGTTGCAAGCACTTTGCAGAACAGGATTAGAATTAAAAATGACCCTGATAAATTGGAGAATTGGTCTGAATTCAACAAGATGAAATTCAATAAAGACAAATGCCAAGTTCTTTACTTAGGAAGGAAAAATCAAATGCAACTACAAAATGGGGAATAACAGGCTAGGTTGTAGTACCGCAGAAAAGGATCTGGGGGTTATAGTGGATCACAAATTGAAGATGAGTCAACAATATGATGCTGTTGCAAAAAAGGCTAATCATTCTGGAGTGTATTAACAAAGTGTTGTAAGTAAGACACGGGAGGGAATTGTTCGGCTCTACTCGGCACTAGTGAGGCCTCAACTGGACTACTATGTTCAGTTCTGGGCACCACACTTAAAGATCTGGACAAATTGGAATGAGTCCAGAGGAGAGCAACAAAAATGATAAAAGGTTAAAAAAAACTGGGCATGTTTAGTCTTGAGAAAAGAAGACTGCAGGCGGACATACCTGATAACAGTCTTCAAATATGCAGATGGCTGTTATAAAAAGGACAGGGATTAGTTGTTCTCCATGTCCACTGTAGATAGGACAGGAAGTAATGGGCTTAATCTGCAGCAAGGGAGATTTGGTTAGATATTTGGAAAAACTTCCCAACTATAAATGTAGTTAAGCTCTGAAATAGGCTTCCAAGGGAGACTGTGGAATCCTCGTTGGAGATTTTTAAGAACAGGCTGGACAAACACCTGTCAGGGATGGTCAAAGTTTACTTGGTGCTGCCACAGCACAGGGGACTTGACTTGATGACTTCTCGAGGTCTGTTCCAGCCCATTTTTATGATTCTGTAGTATTGGAGTATATTTTTGAATGTATGGTTTGTCTGGGTTAGATTTTGATTTCCTCTTTCTTTGGTATCATTGCTGTTCTGTATAGCTAGATCCCCACCTTTTGTCCTGTGTGCTACTGGAATGTTGCATATAGAAAAATGGAACAGAAGGGGAGAAGTGGTCTTTTAAGAATAGCTGTCTTCTAAATGTTGCATTAAAATGAAATCATAGGAGATTAGGAAACCCCACTCTGCTCTAGGAAACAGAGGATCTCAAAACATTTGACACACAAAAATCACTTTGTATGCTAAAGTGCACCTGCTTCTGGAATGAGACATGTTATCTGCACACCACAACCCTACCCAATGTCTTGGAAGAGGAAGGGAAAAACACAATATACAATTGGATTCACAAGGGGAGTTAAGGTAAACAGAATTAAATTAGTCAAATTGCAATTTGGCCCAGGCCCCTGTGCAGACATTTGATTACATGATTTCACTGAAATATTCTCCTGTGTGGATGGAAACTCTGAGAAGGAGCTGGGCTGTCATCTATAGTTGTAGGGGACTGGTATCCCCTATCACCATGCTGAGTACCTTGGAAGCTTTGTTTTGTTATGTCCATATTGCAGAATGTGAGTGTGATGGGGAAAACCTGGGTATCCAAAAAGTGTAGCTCAGAGGCAGTCATGTATGCTGACATGACTCTGAGCTACCCGTAGATAGGATTTTGTTTATTTATTCTATAAAATGTATTTTCTTTCTATGTTTTCTGAGAAGGCCTTTGTGTTATTCCGGTGCTCTAGAGCTAGATACTTTTGCCTCTGTTTTTCTATTGTTTTACCTGTGTGGTGTTAAATACAGAAACACATGCATTTTTTAAGTAACCTGTACAAAATATTCAAAATAATGGGCCAGATCCTCAGCTGATGTAAATCAGCAGAACTCCACTGGTGTCAGTGGAACTGTGCTGATTTGAATGAACTAAGAATCTGCCTCAAACGTTTTTAGATTGTTAGCTCTTCAGGATAGAGACTATCTTTATTTATATGTGATGTACAGTGCTGATCACACTGGCAGTGCTAAGCAAGTAATATTAAAACAAGCTTCTCTTTCATCTATAACTAAAATCAAGGTGCTTAAGGGAAAAGAGTTGTTCCTAGCTGGTAGATTTACCTGTGAACCAAGGGAAGAGCAGGAGGAATGGAAACAAGTCTCTGATAAGCTTCCAGTTAGTTCATAGTGCAAATGAATCATGTAAAATGTACTTGTCAGGATTAAACAGAAGGTTTGTGGCATAGAGAGAGCCGAAGTCTTCCCTGGCATAGTTCCACTGAAGTAAATGATTCCAGGGTACTTTCTGAGAAAAATGCTTGCACATCAGAATAAACACCCTCAAGCTCATTGGCATCAGTGGTTGATTTTTTCTGTTATTTCCTGCATGCAATCACTTCCTCACTAAGAATGTTGACATACATATTCTTTATTTTTGTGTCTACATGCAAGTGCTTGCAATTACTTTTTAATTATGCACTGAAATAAATAGATCCACAGCCAATTACGCCCAATCCTTGTGGGGAAGGGTGCAAAGAGCTTTTTCCTCATTGCACAGCATTTTTCCTTATTGCACAGCAAGCAGAATTGCAGTTCTTGGATGCTAGGGACTGCTCTGTCCCAAAATTCCTAGGGGTTCCTGGATACTAAACTGGGGACATGTTCCCCCCGAGACTAGCCCTCTGTAGTCCTCTCCCTGGAACAAAGTGACTGCACATTGCCCCTTTACTGTGGACTATCTTCTCCAGAAGATGTTGGGTGATGAGGGGGTTTAAAGACCAATGAGCTGCCACTTATAGGTCTTCTAAATTAATACATTGTGGGATTGAGAGCCTGAGTCCTCTCCCTCTCTCTTCTCCCATCATAACTAGGAGACAAGGCCTCTGAGCTGGGAGCTCTTTTCTTTCTTCCTGTCTCCCTCAGGATGTGTCCCTAGCTGTGAAGGCCTCTCTTCTTCCCTCTCACCTGAGGAGATGGGGACCTCTAAGAGAGGTTTCTCTTCTCCCATGCTGACCTTGGAGACTCTACATAGGGCTCTAGGAAGTTGGGGGCCTCAGAGCTAGCTGGGTGGGTGGGAAATTATTTGTTGTGAGACAGAAAAAAGATCAAGAGGCCCTCTTGGCAAGAGCTGATATGTCCCTAAAAGTTTCCAGATGAAGGCACAGATTTGCTGTTTATGCCAATGAACTAGAGGGGACAGGAGCTTGCTGAGGAGGGAAGGAGGATCTGTTATGGAGCAGGCTGGAGAGGAAGGGCATTTTGTGTGGATGAAGGGCTGCAGGGCCTAGTGAGGTAACTGTCTAAAGCTTATCCATATCAAAGCAACTGAGCTTCCCCAATCACTCTGCCTGTGTACATGTTTAGAATGCTGATGCTGGTTTACTGCCCGCTGTTATTGTTGTTTGCAATATTGATCTTAGGGTTCTGGGTGCAGTTATGTCTTTGTCTGTGGTGAGTGTGGTTGGCTCTTTGCTCTCACAGGCACAGTCGAAAGGTGAACGATGGGGCTTATGTATTTTTAATCTTATTTTGATCACATTCGTAGGAGTTGGGCAAGTATTATAAAGAGGCGGTATTGTATCAGTATTATGATCACAAATAGAGCTGGTTGGGAATTTTCCATCAGAATTATTTTTTTCATGGAAAATGCAGTTTCTGCAAAATTGAAATTTTCCATGTGAAAAAATGTATGTTGCAGATTTTTTTAAAATTTTCCCTGGGAAAACTGATATAGGATATTTTGTTTTGGGTCAGTTTGACCTAAATTGAAATATTTCAGTTTGGTGAACTGACTCAAAACATTTCACTTAGAATCCATTCAACATTAAAATGCATTCCTCTATGGTGGCACATTGCCTCATAGGAGTTGTTTGAATATATAATGGCCCTTTCTTTCCTGTGGGCCAGGCTCCCTGGCCAGATTACATTTGCCATGGTGCAATACAGTCTGCCTAACTGACCGAGAGGCACAGTGCATCAAATATTTCCAAATTAAAATTTTTCTGAAAGTTTTGTTCTGTGAAAAAAAACGTTGTCCCAATTCAAATGCTGAAATACTGGAATTTCCAGTGTGATGAAAATTCTGATTTTTTTGCTCAAGTATAGTACACATGAGCAAGAAAAACTAGAAAAGGATAAAATTCTCTATATTCCTACAAGCTGTGGGTCTAGCATCAACAATTGGATTTCCAAAATCAAAACATGACAATGGGGTTTCTGCAAGAACAAAGCCAAGTCTGGCTTGCCCCACCTCTGCTTTTTAGACTAGATAGAGTTGGTAGACAGTGTCCCAGTATTACAGTCTATCCAATCAACTTTTCTCCAGTTGCTGAACTGCATGGATAAATTCAGGGAACTTTGTGCTGCAGATATAACCTGAAGTCACCAGTGACTATTAGAAACTAAGTAAGTCTCCAAGCTAAAGCAGGAGATGGAACATGTCTGGATGAGAACAAATTAGAAAAAGGTCTTTAGTTGTGTTCTTATTTTAGTTGAGTCCTCAGAATTGGCGAAGAGCTGTTGACTCCACCTATTGTTCTATGTCTGAGATTTGGATGACCTAATTCTGTGTCTGAACCATGTGTAGACTTGTTTCTACCGGTAGGAGTTCAGCATAATCCTGATAATTATCTTATTTAATAATCAAAGGTTTTCTAAAACATATGACCTCAGGAACAGTAAGATGAAGCTAGCTTTGATCTCAGGCAGGACCAAAAAGAGAAGACCAGAAATCTAGGCCTAGGATCCTTTTTCATGCTAATACATTGTCACACAATGGATAAATAGCCTGTAGAACAGTGGTTCTCAAAACCGGTCCGCCGCTTGTTGAGGGAAAGCCCCTGACGGGCCGGGCCAGTTTGTTTACCTGCCACATCCGCAGGTTCGGCCGATTGCGGCTCCCACTGGCTGTGGTTCACTGCTCCAGGCCAATGGAGGCTGTGGGAAGCAGCGGCCAGCACGTCCCTCAGCCTGCGCCGCTTCCCACAGCCCCCATTGGCCTGGAGCGGCGAACTGCAGCCAGTGGGAACTGCGATCGGCCAAACCTGTGGATGCGTCCGGTAACCAAACCAGCCTGGCCCACCAGGGGCTTTCCCTGAACAAGCGGCGGACTGGCTTTGAGAACCACTGCTGTAGAACACACTGCTGACGGATTTCACTGAGGCAAATTTCAGAGGAATCTTGATTTTACGGACACATGTCTTACGAATGACCAGTTATACGAACCATTTTTCCCAATTGGGAAAAAAAAAAAAAATCACAAAATGAAAGTGATATTGATAAAGAAGAAGTCAACATACCTACACATGCTGATACCTTCAATGCATTGGAAATCGCTTGGCAATGGTTTGAAGGACAAAAAGAAAGCAATGACGTTCACCATCTGGCAACTTATGCACTGGACCTGCTATACTTTTGAGATGTTCAGCATTATGAAATTTTTGATTTTTATGAACTCCTCAAACCCCAATTAATTTGTAAAATAGGGATTCTACGGTATCCCTAATGCAGGTTTCTTGCAACAGCGTCTGAAACATCTGGATCTGACACTGTCAATGACAAGATATTGGACTAGATCAACTTCTAATCTATACCCAGCTGCAGAAGCCAGTTATGACAACTCACCTCCTTATCATCCCTGGGTTTAGGGGATGAGTATGGGAATGATGCCAGACTATAGGAGGGATTGGGCAGATTCGGGCTAGGAGAGGCTGTGGCCAGAACAGATCTGCAACCTAGACATTCTGTGCCTCTGCAAACCCCCACTGAAGCAAGGGTGAGAATTGCCCTAGTCTACACCAGTGAGTGCATTGACCCCCACATCCACTGAAGAGGGAAGCTTCAAGCTACCTAATCTTTTCCCCTGTGCTGGGGCAAGGATGAAGCAGACTTTCCTTTGGAGTTGAAATCTCTCATGTTTAGTCTCATGCCCTGAGGGATGTGCATGGCTATTTATTTATTTTTGATTGAGCAAAATTTCTTCAGATGTTTTTGAGTGAGGGAAATGTGAAATCACACACAAATGGCAGAGGGCCAGACTGCCACCCACTCTCACAATAAAGATCGTAAAAGAGGGCTGAGGATGAGGAAAACTGCATGAAAGTCACATCTCAGAATTCTTCCCTGGACAAGGGTTTGTCCTCCCTTCTCCATCAGGTCTCTTCACAAATCCTAGGAATCTTCAAGAGGCCCAATAATCCTGATGCCCTTTCCTAGCCCCTTAGACAGCAGGATGATAAAAGCAACTGGCTACACTGGTAGCACCTGTGCAATAAACCTGACAAGCTCATTAGATGTCTGTTATAGAAGAAGAAAGCCTGCTTCGCCCAGACATGGGCAAGCAATGGACAGAGCTAAGTCACTCTCTTAGATACACTTAGCATGCATGTCAGTGTACTCGACTGCATTAAGAAGCTAAGGAATGCTAGTGTTAGAGCAAAAGGCACAAAAGGCTGGGAGTCTTAGATTGTAAAACTCAGGGAAGTCATTTGAAAGTCCCATTGGAGTTTTACCATTGACTTCAGTGGGAGCACTACTAGATCCTTAACAATACACAGCCTATTACAATAGAAGAAAAGGTTGAATATACAAAAGACCTATATGTTATCTTAAATTGGCTACTGCTGTTAAACTCTTGCCTACTACTAAAAAGTGTTGAAAAGGGGTATTGTTTTACATAATGATGATTTAAAACAGTGAACAAACCATGCACAGGTGCCAGAAACTATTTGTCAGTCAGCTAAACAAAATATTAGAAGCTGCTGGGTAGATTAATTCAGTGTCAGCAGCAGAACTGCCCAGTGAAATTGAGGGCATGAGAGAGATAAAAGAAGCAATGTTCTCAGGGGAGTCAGTTCTCAAATGTTACTTGCCCTCCAGGATTAAACCCACTATTCAAGAGTCAGGAGGAGACATGGGAAGAGTAAAGCAAATACTATATTCCTCGGAGTATAGTGGCTCTTTGTCTAACCCTGAAGGCCCCCAAAGAAAGGTTTGTACCATTTCCTTGTAGCTGGTTTAATGAACAGTATTAATTTTGTTTTACTTTTGATCTGCTATGCTGTGCTTTCAAAACATACTATACTCAGGCATATGCTTCACTTCTCATATGTGGGGTTAACACCTGTGAGAGAATCTTCCTTTACTTTGTTTGGCCAGGACAGCATTTGTGGAAGATGCCGCATTGTTTCCTAAAAGAGGATTGAGATGACATTGCTAGCTATGTACCCAATGGATCTGATCTTGCATTCCTTAAAACCTCTGTAGATGTCAATAGGTGTTTTCTCTGAGCAAGCACGCCACTGGACTTATAAGCTCAGGAATATTTGGGCTATGGTTGAAGAGAACAATGCAGAGCAATGCAATACATTGACTTGTGAAGTAACTCCCTGCTCTCCATGTGTCAGTATATAATGCCTGCATCTGTAACTTTCACTCTATGCATCCGAAGAAGTGAGGTTTTTACTCACGAAAGCTTATGCCCAAATAAATCTGTTAGTCTTTAAGGTGCCACCAGACTCCTTGTTGTTTTTGTAGATACAGAGTAACACAGCTACCCCTTGATACTTGACTTTTATCAAGACTCAGAAAGCGTTTGTAAGCATTCAGCTTCCACTTGTGTAACTTGGGCATTATTACTTACAGTGCTGAGACACAGTTCATCTGTGGTGCAACTCCACTGATGCAAATTGAATTACATCAGTGTTGATTTATAGCCTTTCATCTCTAATTTAAATATTCCCTTTGGTCATTTGTGGACCAAAGAAGTAAAAATTTAAAAATTTAAAAAATTGTTCCAGCAATCAAATATGCTGGAGCACAGTGTTTTTAAAGAAATGTCTTGGGGTGAAACCTCTTTCAGGCTGCTAGGGATAAATGATTCAATGAGGTTTGCATGACAGTCTAAGCTGAGTGGCAGAGATGGAGGTGTGGGGAAGAGAGATTCAGAATCTTTCCTCTGAGAACCTGTAGATTCAAGTCATGTAATTTTCTGAGCAGGTAACTTCTCAAGTGGCCCATTAGCTTCCTTATAGTTAATTTTGGTGGAACTATTTTGCAAGGGCAAGAAAAGGAGAGAAAATCCCTCATCATACAGTGCAAAATCAAATCTGGTTATCCTAGATTCTAATGCCAGAAGGGACCATAGTGATTGTCTAGCCTGACCTGTGTAACACAAGCCACAGAACTTCCACGAAATAATTGCTCTTTGAACTACAGCATATTTTTTAGAAATACATCCAATCTTAATTAAAAAATTACTAATGATACAGAATCCACCACAATTCTGGCTAAATTATTCCAATGATTAATTACCTGCATTGTTAAAATTTATACCCTGTGACGGGTTGGATCACAGAAACCCCCTTGGGAGCTGCCACCCGATGTGCAAAGACTACCCCTGCTTCTGTTTTCCCTGCCA
>NC_048300.1:175511796-175549002 GCF_013100865.1 Trachemys scripta elegans
GTTACATTATATTGACTTATTATCAAGTTTTTATAAAACCATATAGACTGCACAACGTCACATACCCTATTTCCAATCTGAATTTGTTTAGCTTCAACTTGCAGTCACTGTATCTTTTGTTACACTTTTATCTGCTAGATTGAAAAACCCATTATCAAATATTTGTTTTCTATATAGGTAATTTTAAACTGTGATCAACTCATCCCGTAACATTCTCTTTGTTAAGCCACATAGATCGAACTCCTTGAGTCTATCACTATAAAGCATGTTTTCTAATCCTTTACCACTCCCATGACTTTTCCCAACCATCTCCAATTTTTCAGCATATTTCTTGAATTGTGGACATCAGAACTGGACATAATATGCCAGTAGCACCAGTGCCAAATACAAATACTCTCTACTTGAGATTCCCCACTTTATGCATCCATGGTTTGCATTAGTCCTTTTGGTCACAACGTCACACTGGGAGTTCATGTTCAGCTGATTATCCACCACGACTCCCAAATCTTTTCAGAGTCACTGCTTCCCAGGATAGTGTCCCCCATCCTCTATATATGGGCTACAATCTCTGTTCCTAGATGTATGACTTTACATTTGACTGTGCTAAAGCACATATTGTTCTGAAATATGAGCCACAAAGGAGTGAAATGAGGTAAGTTTAGTATCACTATAGTGGAGCATTCTGTTGTGTACACATTATCTTGCTCTGGTCCTTTGGCTAACTCCAATTTTAACAGCTCCTGGGAAAGTAACTACTATTTTTCATTTGATCATTTGATAAACTGTTCTTCTCTTGTTCCCTTTTTATCTTGACTCTTCTTCTCCCCACCTTTCACTCTGACTTGCAATATTTCTGATGATGATATGGTCCCCCTGAGGATGATGTCACAATCACACCTCTCAACAATGAGCTCTTTATAAGACATAGGGACGATACAGGGGACCAAAGAAGTGAGGGAAAGAAGGAAGAGAAGAGAGGGGGACAGAAGAGCCTGGTCTAATGCATCTGCGATGAAGCAGGCTATGAGACTGTAATGTATAATGTAAGATTTGTTTTTATATGGAAAACAAAGTCAGAAAGCTAAAATTCATGGAGTGCCTGGATCTCAGACAAAGACAAAGCAGATTTGAGTGTTGGTTTAGGCTGGTATCAGCTGCTTTAGTATTTGACAATTTAGACACAACACAGAAGACCAGATGGTTTCCTAGGGAATAAGGTAAAAACATAATGCTGTATTAAGATAGGGTAGGGCTAACGTTTTTTATATATTTTTCTAAAAGCAAGTTATTTACTATTCAGGGCTCCAGCCAGCTGAAATTGGAATCAAGGGGAATAGGACTGGGTCCAGGAAGCAATGGTTTTGTAAGGATAGGGGACTAAAATTGATAATAAGGCACTAAAGAAAAGAGAGGAAAACATTTTAGAAGTCTGCAAAATTAAATAGCTTTTACTGAAACATGTTTCTATGGAGTCCTCGAATAAATAAGACATTTGAGAAGAAGATTAAATGCCAAGATTCACATACTGCAGCGACAGGTGCTGCTGTGACCTAAATCAAATGAGGGACAGAATCTGATAGACAACTGCTCTTGAACCTGTCTGAGTTAGACAAACTGTTCTTTTTTTCAATTGACGCAGCATTTATCTAGAAAATCTGCAGTCCAGGGCCCAATTCTCGTGTAAAACTAGAGCAACCATATACATTGACATCAGCTTAGCTACTTTGGATTTATATACTGGTCTAAGTGAGAGAGAAGATTAGCCCCAGATTCTAGTTCCATCTTTGGCTATGAATTCATTGTAAATTCACTGAAGGCCAAGCATCCCTGTGTAGTGAATGAAAATATTAATGCATGTACAGTATGCATATTAAAAGTGTAACATCTGGAAATACATGCATAGCTAGAAACTTGTGAACTGAAAGACGAGCTCTGGCTTAGAGGGGAAGAATGCTGGGAATTATCGATTATAAATTAAAGAATCTTTTAGTTTGAGTTGGCATTTTGCTCACCTTCCAGAAAAGTCTAGTGACCCAGGTTTGGATCCAAACTTTTGACATCTCTCTGTAAATGAATATGATTATTGCCATGTAGGAATCTGTGACTGAGTGTTCTTAACCTTGCTTGTGCCCTTAAAAATTGTAACAGTTTTACTGTCGGAACAAGAGATGGGCCAACCTCAGTATCTTTAATGTGAACCCCCTTTTAATGTTGTGTGTGGGGAGGATTCAGATTCAAATCCTGGGACACAAACCAATGTCACTACCATTCTTTTCACCTTCAACAATAAATCTTGGGAAACAGCAGCGTTACAATGCCAACTATGTGCTGATTTACAGTCTGGCAGTGGATTGTCTGTGGTCTAAGGGCCACGTTCGTATAGTCTCACTCAAACAGGTAGCAAAATAGCTTACTACTCATGCAATCTTATTGAAACAAATGGTACTACTTGTCCAATAAGGTATTACGAGTAAGGGCATCAGAATCTGACCCTAAGTTACTGGAGAATTTGTCCCATGGGGGTAGCCTGAAAAGTCCAGAACAACCAGGACAAGGGACTGTCAAAAAGAACAGAAAATAGTAGGTTGAAGAACCAGGATGCTGTACTGCTGTTAATGTAAATTTAGAGCTGCTTTGCAAGGACTTGGCTGTATCTGCAGTATTATATTTGCATCAAGACTATATTTTCTCTAAAGACTAGGAAGTGCAAATACTACAGAGCACATCATCATAATGGTATAATGGTTGGCCTGTGTTTAAAAAAATGAAAGTCACGGTCAGGTTATCCCAGGCCAAGCAGCATATGGCTAGACATGTTAAATATTTGAGCACATAACTCTATAATTCCCAAAGCTAGAATTCCAGAAATTACAGGGAAATAGATCAACAAGGAAGAGAGAGAGCACAGAGAGTAAGGAAGTGATAGAGGATAAGAGGTCATACAGAGACAATGAGGAGAGTAAACAATGGTGTGTAGCAAAAGATAGCAGAGAAGGAGAAAGGAGCAGTGAATTGAAATCATGGAAGGACAGAAGTTTTGCTGAACTATCCCTGTGGAAGCTATAGGATTGGAAGACTAGCAGGTCATGGACCCCAAGGCATAGAGGAGTTACATGATGTCCATTCACTCAAAGGACAGGCCAATAATGGATTAGATCAAGGGTCTTAAACTCCCGGCCCGCAGGCCATCTGCGGCCCGTGAGCCTCCCCAATGTGGCCAGCGGGACTCCAGCAGTTTGGGGGCCAGGTCTCTCACTTGGCCCCACCTGCCACTCCCGGGTGCTCCCCCCTCAGGGGCCCCAGCAGCACAGTGGAGCTGACCCCCTCCCCCCAGCCTCCAAACTCCCTCCCAGAGCCTGCACCCCCTCCCACTCTCCCCCAGCCCTCAAACTCCCTCCCAGAGCCTGCACCCGGTCCCCACCCCCAAATTTCCTCCCAGACTCCCTCTCCCTGTGCACCCCCTCCTGCCCCCAAACTCCATCCCAGAGCCTGCACCCCAGACCCCCTCCCCCACTCAAACTCCCTCCCAGAGCCCAACCTCTCACCCCTTCTGCACCCAAACTCCCTCCCAGAGCCTGCACCCCAATCTCCTATCCCAGACCTCCTCCCCCACCCAAACTGTGTCCCAGAGCCTTAGGCAGGTGGGGGGGTGGAGGTTTTTTGGGGGGGGCGGAGTTTTTGGGGGGCAGGTTCTGGGCGGCATGAGTGACATTGGCCCACTGGGAGGATTTGAGGACTGGCACTGGCCCTAAGGTAAATTGAGTTTGAGACCCCTGGATTAGATTCTAGATGCTGATACAGCAGAGTGCAGACCAAATCTAATCACCTCTATGTTAGTGCTGGAATTATCTACTGGTATGTCTCAAGGCCTGGGATGACTACTGTCTATTGGTAAAGCATTGGATAAGCGTAGGAAAGAAAACCAAAAGGACTAAGAGTTAACTTCAGAGAACAGTAGGATATTGTTAGGGCTTTTTCCTTGAATGTTACATTGAATGAATAAGCTTGTTAGCTGTTCCTTTGTGTGAACTGTGATTCATTTTGGTTTTTATCAAAGATATAACCAATGACATAGTTTTAATTTGGGAAGTGCAGGAGCTGGAAATAAACAAAGAGTTTGAGGGAGTCTGGAAGGCGGCACAGGGTCCAGTGACATCCAGCAATTAAGCTTTGGTGGTGAACTGTATGAGCACTAGCATCACAACTCCTTCGGGATTAACAAAGGTGAGGAAGGGATTAGTGGAAAGAGAAAGATGTGCTGCCAGAGATGATGAGTCTGATGGAGGGATTAGAATATGAAACCTTTTGGAGGAGGGCCTAAGGGAGAGATCAGGCAGGTGCTTTCCCAACATAACTGAAAAACTAAGAAAAAATTGAAATGATATTGAGTAGTTATTTGAAAGTGAACTTTGCACATGCCTGGATTTTGTCCTTGCAGAGGGAGCTGCACATATTAAATAGTAGCTTTATCTGGCCCTAGAATACCAAAGGTAATGTGGCCCTCTTCTTCCTCAAACCTAAAGTTGTCTCTCCTTTACAAAATGTCCGTATGTGTATCGTGTGCTACGGTGCCTCTAACCCATCTCTTCAGTTTAACGTCTTCCCCAACACTATTTTTCTCTTTTCTTTTCTCCTTCTTCTCTTTTGCTATGCACCATTGTTTACTCTGCTCATTGTCTCTGTATGGACTGTTATAGTGTATCTTCTCCTTACTTTCTGGACACTCTCTCTTCCTCATTGCTCTACTTCCCCTTTAATTTCTCCTTTGCATACTATCACAGCCAGCTCACCATAACAGACCTTAAGTATTTGGGATTCTCCCTAAAACCTCATTTAAATATGTTTACCATGGTTAGCAACCCCCTACTTTGAATGTATAAGTAATTCAGCATACAAGGCTTTCTCACACTTTCTCTCTGTTATATATTACAATAGTGGGTTAATGAGAGTGAATCACTATTAGGCTAAAACCTTCTACTTTATAATCTATTACAAATAAAGATGATAAATCATCTGATCGGGTGGGGTGGAATTGAAAGGAGTGTTGCCCAGTGGATAGAACACTGGAGTGGCACTCAAGACTGGGTTCTCTTCTCAGTTCTGCCAGTAGCCTGCTAAATGACTTTGGGCAAGTCACTTCATCTCTCTGAACCTCAGTTTTCTCTGTCTATAAAATGGGCATAAGAATACTGACATCCTTTGTAAAGTGCTTTGGAATCTATTGTTGAAAGGCCCTACATAAGAACTAGATATTATTAATTATTATTACTATTCCTAGCTATCAAAACTGTGGGCTAATTAAAAAGAATAATAGATATTATACGGGGGAAAATGATGAAAAATGACCTGATTTGACACTTGGACTGTTTTTGTATATACTCCCACAACTTCTCAACCACATTACAATTCTCCCATAGGGTGTCTACTCAGACAATGTGAATACTAATGATTACCTTTAAGGATGACTAGCTCAGCTGGCCTGCACTCTTGGAACCCATTCCCTCCTGGTGGTGTCACAGGAAGATTTATGCACGTTAGGATGCCATACCTTTCCCCCTAGAACATCAATGATGTAGTTCACTGGTGGTCCAAGGCCTTTGTGGTGGTCCACATAGAGTTGGCAGGTCAGGTGGTGATGCTGATTCTCTTCCTCATTACCAGCTGATAAACTGTATTACAAAAAGCCTACAATAAATTAATCTTTTTCCTGATATTACTTCTCCATGTAAGCAACTGCTGTCATTGCCACAGAGATGTTATTTGATCATGAATGGGAAAGAAAGTCTCTTGCATGATCATAAATGGGAGATCCATGAGGTCATCTACACTTTGTAAAAGTTTGAGAACCTCATTCCTAGAGGCCTTCTAAGACTTCTGAGATCTTCCTGTTCAAAATTCTTTCCCCTCTTCAGTCCCATTACGGTAAGCTTGTAAATAACACTCTGAAGTTATCTTGCTTTCTCTCCAAGGATCTTGGAGCACTTTGTAAACGCTAATGAATTAAGCCTCACCACACTTCTCTGAAGCAACTGTTAGTAATATCCCCATTCCACAGATGGGAAAATGGAGACACAGAGAAGTGTAGGTGCCTTGTTGAAAGTCACAGAGAAGTCTGTGGCAGTTGCAGGAATAGAACACAGATTGCTGACACTCTCTCCTGTGCTTTAACCACAAGACTCCTTCCCCTCAAAAAAATATCTTTGGAAGCTACATTCCTGAGGTCCTTGGTGATGCAAACAGTCTGTATTTGGTACACAGAGAAGAACGCTGCAAATTCTATCCTGTATTCCTCTGCTGACTGCCATTTCCTAGTTCCTTTTCCTCTCTCTGTCCCCATCTCCCTTTTCCTTTCCTCTGCTCCCATACGTGCAATCTCCTTTATGACCCTTCACTCCGCCTCTGCCTAATCCTGTTTGGCTCCCCCGGCAGCCTAGCAGCTTGTGTTTCTGCTGTGCCGCCCTCTGAGCACTGGCCCACTCCTTGTATGATTTGCATCTTCGTATCAGAGCGCTATGAAGATGCACTTAGCAGAGGTGATGAAGGAGCACACCCGTGGGTTGTGAGCAGCTCTCGCACTGAAGGGACGTGGAGACTCAGTGAAAAAAAGTGCCATAATAGCTAGGATAGATGCACGTGTCTAGCTGAGATCATCCTGGGAAAGGACCTGGCCATGGTTTTATTACTGAGTGCTACTCAGGTGAGAGAGATCAGTGTATCACAGAGCATGAATCTCCAAAGGACCCCCCCCCCCACTACCCCATTGAAGCAGTCAGAAACTGTGCAAAATACTTTTACTCTATGGCTAAATCACGCCACTTGCTGCAACTTCGGGTTTGAGCTCTGCCCTCCATGGTTATACAACACCCCTCCTCCCCATTCTCATATCTGCTCGGGAACAGACCGTTTACATGACACATTCCCGCCGCAAAAACACTCATTCAAACAACATGTCAAGCCAGCCCCCTACTCCAGGCGCTGGCGAGTTCAGGCTGATTTTTCACCTCCCACCCAGCTGTGTTGGGCTGAGCCCAGGCAGCCTCCTGATTGGCCGGCGGGATCACCTCAGCTCTCCGCCTCCTAGCGCTGAGTCACAATACAAGAGGCGGAGGCAAGCCTGGGAGCTGAGGGCCCCGCTAGGGGGACTCCAGACAGCGGCCTCGGCGAGCCATGGGCGTGTGAGACAAGCGCGAGTGACGTGACACGTGACGCTGCTCCGCCCCCCCAAAGGAAGCTCCTTGCTAGTTCTTGGTGGAGAAAGCGCCCAGTGTAGCCCACTTATAGGCTGGACCCTGCATTCCCCTCCGTGCACAGAAGTGCCTGATTCCCAGAAGAGCGCGGTGTGACTCCAGATTGTGTCTCTCTCGCTAACAGACGTTGGTCCAGTCAAAGATATTATCTCCCACCCTGTCTCTTGTGAATCCCCGGGCTAGTCCTGTGGGTGTAAAGCTAGCAGGATTGGGCCCTTAATCCGGTCATTTTGGCAGGGTCGCCATATGATGAGGAAGTGCATTTGCAGAAGGCGAACATTTCTCCTTTCAGAAACCCCTTTAAAGTATCCCCCAGGTTTCTGATATAGAGCTTGCCCCCCCCCCCCCCCTTTAATTAATGCCCTGGCCTTTTTGCTTGCTGGTAGCTTTTTTGGGGGGGTGCTGGTCCACTCAGGACTGTCAGATGAGGGTGAATTGTAATTTGGGCTTTTTCTCTCCTGTGCTCTTAATTTTTTGTGTGTCTGGCCAATGTATAAAATTAGGTCCTGCATTTGCCTCTCCCACCCCCCAGGTGTTGGCATAGAATGTAACTTTTATTATAAAATGTTTGGCCAAAGACCTCCCTGATATAATCCCACTGATGGGATTTCAGAGTAATGCCTGTAGACATCTGTTTAATTTCTAATGAACCCTATTGACTTCATCCCATTAAATTCTGTAGGACTTTTCCATCAGGGCAGGCAGCTTTGAAATGCACCCCACACACCAAGATCTGTCTGCACTGAATTATGAGATTTACAAAAAATGAGTGAACATTAAAACCCCAAGGAGGCAGAGTTTCCTTACCTAGTGCCTGATCCAAAACCCATTAAGTCAATGAGAAGAGTCACTGACTTTAGGGAGCTTCGGATCAGCCCCCAATGCCTTATCCGGTGGGATGCTGAGTCCCTCCTATGAGATGCTGGGCTGCTTTAATTCCTGCTGATGTCAGTGGTTGTTTGGGAGACCAGGTGAGTGAGGGAATATCTTTTATTGGACCAACTTCTGTCAGTCAGAGAGACAAGCTTTCGAGCCACACAGAGCTCTGTGTCTTTAATATCCTGGGACCCAGAGGGCTACAGCTACACTGCATACAGCAATGGGTGTCGGGGAGATTCAGAACCTTACAGGATCAGGCCCCAAGCGACTGACACTTGATAGGTCTGTTGCAGTGTAGGCTGAAGGCTGCAGTTCTGAGGCTCTCCCGATTCCCCTTTTGTCCCCCCACCTACCCATGTCTGTATCCTGTGAGTCCCTCCTCTAGGGCGGGCACCAGACAGCCAGTAAGGTCAATTGACAACTCTGCAGCAAGCTGTTTGCACACAAAGGCCAGTTCCAGGACAAGGCAGTGAGTAACTGAGCTTCCTCTTAGAGCGATAAGGTGGGTTGGATAATATCAGTTATTGGACTAACTTCTGTTGGTGAAAGAGACAAGCTTTGGCGCTTGCACAGTGCTTCTGCTTGATATTCTTCCCTACCTCCTTCTTTGCCCTAGAAGAGAATGAGGTGTGCGGTGGTGGTGTTTATGTGTGATGCGTTTTTGCCTTCCTGTGGTCCTGGGAGCTGTTGATGCTTTCTGTTGGGGGGTGAAGGGGCAGAGAATCGATTGATAAAAGGAGGAATTGGGGAATTTATAAAACAAAAGGAGGATTTGGAGGAGGGCCAATGTGAAAGAAAGAGCTGGGTTTTTAATTGCTTTGGGGTATCTGATCGGTATCCATTGAAATCCTGAGCTTTAAGCTGGCATCACCAGGCAGGCTTTTCATACTCCTCTGGCATGTGGTGCCATGACCTTGGGGGTCCCTTCTCTCACCTGCTTGGATTCAGATCTGTGCCTTGGAAGGTCTGAACTGCCTGGAGCACCAGCCTTTTCTCTTAATTCCGGGTCTGGTTTTAGTAACAATTTAAGTGAAAATAATAATTTTGGTGAATAAATGATATAGCTTACTTTCCTCTGGCTAAATTTTGTTTTCAGGGTCATCTGGGTATTTAATTTAAAATTGGCTTGCTGGAACCATCAATGCTAGGTTTTAGAAAGTGCCCCACGAGATTCCCAAAAGGCTAGGATGAGAAATCGTCTTTCCCTGCTTGTCTCAGTCAAAAATGAGAGGAAAGGAGAGAGCTGGTTTTCTCTCTTTAGTTGTTTATTCTCCGCAAAGTATACCCTACTCCCCTATAGGTAGCTGTGAACTGAGCAGGAAGCTAGGAGTTAGGAGATGTGGAGTCTGTTCCCAACTCTGCTACTGACTGTGTGACTTCGGGCAAGTCACTTCACCCCCTGTGCTTCACTTTTCCCATATGTATTTACCTGCCTTTCAGATCTACTGAAGAAACATGCTACATTAGTGTCACTAGACTACATCCCAGCTTTATCTGAGAGGGGAAGAGGAAAGGGGGATAACCAGGCCAGGCATAGATTTAAGGTTACAGTGAAAGCTGGGTAGAGGGTAGTGGAATTTTATGTGTAAAACTGAACTTTATTTTTGTTTTGTATTGTTTTCTTTCTGTAACAATTAGCAGTTGTTTTGAGTGATAGACCCTCTGTCTTCTAAGAAGAGGGATTTAAACTTTCATTATGTACTTTAATATAAGGTTTTAGATGAATGTCGTTATATTCACCCTCATATTTAGACTGTGCTTCAGTGAGAAGAATTTGTGTTGTGTTTTGAAGAAATGCTATATTTTGTGCGAATTATATTTTTATTACAAGACAAGAGTGTGCTTCACTACTGTGTAGTTGCCTGTCTAATAATACTTGGATAACCAAGATGATGTTTTCACCACCGGTATGTGATAAATCTTAACTATTATGCTTTGGAGTCGATTTTCTCTTTCCTATGTAAACTCATTGGCCTACCAACAAACCCCTTAACCTCCAGTTTGTTCTGTTTTTTGTTGTTGTTTGTTTGCTTGTTTTCACTACCATGGCAGAAAATATGTATCAGCAACTTTTAAATAGCTATAGATAAGGATTTGTCATTGTCAGCATTTCAATTATAAAGTCAGATGGAAATTTCTGCTTGCTTTAAAACTGGCATAAATTCCTGGAGTGAATTTAAAAATGAAAATCAAGTAAAAAAAATTATTTGACAATCTCAAGGGTAAGGCTGCGAAAAATAAGAGCAATGGAACACTAATGGATTTCTGATGCTCTTAGATCTCTAATAGTTTTGTTTTAAACTGAAATCTTCATGTTATTAGCCCAGGATGTGGACTATATGCCAATATCTGCTTTCTTGACTCATGTGAGTACCCCATTCACTTCAGTGTGACATTGGGTTATCAGGAAGATGAACAGGATTTGATCGTAGGCTCTTTTTCATACATCATATGTGTATGCCATGTAGGTATGTGTGTGTATATGCACACACAAAATGATGATCAGAAGAGCTCAAAATATAATAAGGGTTTGATTTGAAACTCTTGAAATCCAGAAAATATACAATCAAAGACTAAGAGACAAATCTTGCTTTGTATTATTATAAACCATACAACTTAATTGAAAGAAAGGGACACTAGGCCACAGAGAGGTCCCAGCTCAGAGTTGAGTATGCCTTGAATCACTGGACCACATTCTGCATTGACTTACCTACTTAAAACTCCTTGACTTCAGTGGAATGGCCTGCGGCAGCACCAGAATATAGCCTGCTGTATTTTCTCCAATTATTTTAAAAGTTTCTAAATCTCATTTACCAATTTGTACTTTGCTGTCTATCGGTTGCATTTATTTTGACCCCATCGGTAAAGTATTGAGTACCTCAGAATCTTTACTGTATTTATCCTCACAAGAGCCCTATGAGAAAGGGAAATATCCACATTGATCCTCATTTTACAGATAGGAAACTGAGGCACAGAGAGACTAAGTGCCTAAGGCCACTGTGGTAAAGGAGGCAGTTGAACCTGGGTCGCTTGACTCCCAGGCTAACATGCTAACCACTGACCATCCTTCCTGCCTTTGCAAATGAGGATTTATCACTAGCAAACTTCCGCTCTCCAGTCTGATTGAGCTCGCGTTTTTGGTTTAAAGTGCTTTTATAAACATCTAAACACAGTATTGTATTTTTATATAACATCAACATTTTCAAACTGAAGGACTTCCTGGGCTTTTGGAATGACAGATGTTGAAAGTGATGGTAACTCCATAAAAGCTAAAGGGCATTTTTTACAAGGACCTATTGCAGCCGTTCTCAAACTTCATTGCATCGTGACTCTTTTCTGACAACAAAAATTACCACATGACCCCAGGAGGAGGGACCGGAGACTGAGCCCTCCAGGGTGGCGGGGCCAAAGCTGAAGCCCAAGGGCTTCTGCCCTGGGCTGGTGGCCTGTAACCTTAGCCCTGGGTGGTGGGGGGCTTGGGCTTGGGCTTCAGACTTGCTGTGGTCCTTGGCCAACACCAGCCTTGGCAACCCCATTAAAATGGGGCTGCAACCCACTTTTGGGTCTTGACCCACAGTTTGTGTAAGATAAAGAAAAACAAGTATTTGAACAAAAACATTCTTGTTCGATATGTGTTTGTGTAACACCAACAGACCCTGGTTGTTTGCAGGTAGGCTTGACCCTGGGACTTCTGGAGATTAGTGTATGAGCCTCTACTCCATGAGCTAAAGGCCAATAGGTTGTTTGCTAAGCCTGTAGAGCAGACTCAATAATCTTTTTGTCTCTCGCTAAGTGGTCTCAGTGCCACTAGATGGGTCAGAACACCACACTCAGAAGGTGTGTGGGTTCAAACATGGAAATACAGAAGTGAACTGGGAACTTTATTTACTAGGGTTGAACTGCAGAATATTTCTGATATTTTAAAAATAATGATAGGGCCAAATACATTAACAGAGGGCAGGCTACTAGGCACCTGGTAGACAAACACAACAGAAATGTGTGGGTGTGGTAGGGGCATGTTTCAGCAACTAGGAAGCTGGTGGGCCTGATTTTTCTCCTAGGCTGCTGCCCCTGGACCATGCTGGGGAGGCCTTTGGTTTTGGCTACTAGGTATGTGATTAAAATATGATATAATTAAGCCATATCCCAGGCTTTCTTGTTGCTTTTCTTGCTTAATCTGATTTACAGAATAGTCTAAAGCAAACTTTTTATCTGTCATGCTGGCAATGAGATATGAATTTTTAAATGCCAGGCATACCATACTTGGAGCTTATAAGGTCATATCATCATGGCCTACATAGACTATTTCTGAATAGGTGAGTGAGTGATCCATGACTTCAAACAGGTGGAGTTTCCTCCTTATTCTTCACTTGGGTGGGTGGCAGCAGGATTTTTCCTCTTCTTCCTTATGGTGATACCAGGAAGTTTACTTCAGTCCCCGCCCCCTAGTGAGCATATCACTTGTCATCTATGGAAGCCAAAGCTGTTTGCTTAGGGGAACCTGTGTATCTGCACTGGTATTCAACCTACCCCAACTCTCCACAGCTTTTTTGCCACTGGTTTCTCTGTCATTTGCTGCCCTCCTCACCCAGGAATAGCCCTGTAGGAGTTTTTCACATCACAGAGGGTGAAAGCAGGTCAGTTAATACTGACACTATCAACATGATTGCTCTGCTGAAGACCCAGTTTATTGGCGGGAGACAGTGCTGTGGAGAGCAGATCTGTATCTAGCTGTGCACTGAGGACCCTGACTCCTGTGGAGCAATCACAGAGACCCTGTGTCAGAGAAAGGGGGAATGAGGGTGTGAAGGTGGCCCAGCATATTGGACAGCCCTATCCAGATCCACACCGCCTTTGTGTCCCCTCCACCACTATGGGCAGAGGGAACAATATGCCTCATGATGATCAAGAGTTTAAAAATTAACACACTTGGGAGGAGCTTCAAATACATGTGACCATCCACTTCTTAATCAAGCTCTCATCCCTCTCTTTCCTTATGAAAGAACCTTGGGGCATTTCTAAGATTGTATGCTTAACAGTTATGGTCCTATCACCATAATATATGAACATTTTCACAATCTTCAATGCACTGTATTTATTCTCATAACACCCCTATGAAAGAGGAAGTGCTATCACCCCCATTTTACAGATGGGGAAACTGAGACACAGAGAGACTAAATGACTTGGCAGCAGTCATGTAGGAAGCCTGTGGCAGATCAGGGTCTTAAATCCATAACTCCCAAGTCCTACGCTGGTGCCCTAACTATTGGACCATCCTTTCTTTCTTCAGGAAAGGTTGGTTCTAGGCTTCTGGTTTGGTTTTATCTTAGAGCTAAGCCCAAGGAATGAACTGTGAGTCTGGATATTGAAACTGCTCAACAGCTCAAGAGTGGGTGTTCACCACTGGGTACCTGGGTTGGACCTATCTCTAGTGCTCAACAAATATAAAGGACAAGATTTTCAAAAGTGACTTGTGATTTTGGGTGCCTCCGTTTTTGGATCCTCTACTTGAGATGCCTGAAAGACAGCCTGATAGTTAGAAAGTGTTAGCTTTTTCGAAGTGCCATGAGTTGATCACCCCAAAATCACTAGTTACTTCTGAAAATCTTGGACATAGGTTTTAGGTTTTGTATTTCAATGACAAAGAGTGGTACATCCAATTTTTGAAAATTACAGCAATGACTTTTCATGAGATACTTCAATCTAATAAATCAGTAGTTATTGTGGTTCATGTTCAGACATGTAGCATTAATCTCAATTTTGTAAATAGCCATCCAAAGAATTTTCATCTGAAGTATATTCTTCCCTTCAGCATGCTTTTAGCACAAGTCTTTCCAAAATGTACAATCTTATAAGGCTTTTTTCTTGGCAAAGAATAAGCCTTAGAAGAATGCCATAAAGTACTGTAAAAAGAGCTAGTGTTTAATAATGCAAACAGCATTGAACTCTTAGACCCCAGAAAAAAATCATTAATAATAGGATACCGGCAATTAGAACTCATTTTACAAGTTTTAAAATGATACATTGTGGGCAAAACTCTCCATCCATTTACACTAGTATGAATAATGACTAACTCATGGAGTCTGGAGGGGCTATAATGTGGTTTTAGGATGTAACAGTTACTCTTCCTGGTTTTACATCCTTGCAACTGAGACCAGTGGGCAGATCCTTAGCTGGAATTGTCACAGCTCCAGGACTTCAATGGAACTATGATGAACCAGCTGAGGATCTGTCCTCAGGTTTTGGCCACTTCCAGCATTGCACTGGTTTAGTGAAAAGTTCCTGCTTATTAAAGGGATAGTATACATTATTATTAACTGTTGTAATTTGTTATTTGTATAGTTATAGTGTCTAGGGACCCCATTCATGGGTGAGAGTTCCACTGTTCTAGGTGCTGTACAGATATACCAAAAAGACATCTCTGTAGATGTTTTTTATTGAGCTTTTGATTTGCCTTGCATTTTACCGTGCTGCAGATCATCTTCTAGCAGCCTGCCAGACAGCTTTAAGTGCAACATATTTCTGACCCAAGAACTTGTTAACGGCAACTGGAAGTGCAGAGGGGTTACAGGAATCTCCTGATTCTGCTTTGTATATTCTGGTTCATCAATATCATTGTGAAATGTATGTACAGATACTATGTAAGGAGTTATGTATATATACTGAAAATGTTATTGAAGTCTATTTCAAGGTATTAGTCACCAGAAAACAGGTTTTCTGTCAGACAAGAGATGTTTAGCCATCTATCTGTTTACGTGTAAATTGACTGTTGCCTCATTCACCATCGGTCCCTTATCACCAGTCTGAACTGAATGCAAATGAAGAATTGTTAAAAGGAATCTCAGAAATAAACTGACAGGAAGAGGAACACAGCAGGGGAAGAGAACCTTATCTTGAGGTGCATATAAAAGGTTTGCTTGAGTATATTTGGGGGTACAAGGGAGATGCCTGGGCATCCCTTAAGTAGGAAGTAAATGGACAGCAGACTTGCTTCATGAAAAAGTGGTCTCAACTAGAGTTAGCTGAAAACAGTGAGAAGAACTTTGGGTGAGATAAGCTTCTTTAGAGAGGCGGTTAACCTGTTAGCTAAGTTTAGTCTCTAGAAAGCATGTTATGATTTTGTTATTATATGTAACCATTTGTTCCTAATATTCTTATTCACTATTACTTGAATCTCTGTTTTTCGATAATAGCTATATTTATAGTGAACACAAGGATAAGTTTAAGTGCTTTGGTGTTAAGTAAATGACTGGTCCTGAGTTGACTCTTACAAGCAGGCCTGGTAATTCTGAGTGTTCAGTAGATAAGGGGCTGGACACTACAGGGAACGCCCACAGGGCTTGGTGTGTGCCTATCACCACCTGTACAGAGAGAGTGAGATCAGTGGAGGCCTGGAAGGTAGTGCTTGTGCTGCCAGAGGTTATTGGTTTCAGGGAGCTGATCCACAGCCAGCATAGACAAAACTACTTTGTGCTAAGTGCAGGTGGTGGTAAGAGCCTCAGAACCCTGGGTAGCCCTGGGGAGTGGCACAATGTTACCAAAGTTGTTATTGCATGGGATTTTCAGAAAGCACCAAGTGACTTAGGAGCACAAGTCCTATTGAAAGTTAATGGGACTTATATTCCTAAGTGATTTATGTGCTTTTGAAAATCCCATCCATTATTTGATAGCACCCAAAGGTGTGCTAGGCCCCCTTACAAAAGGAACAGAAGTCCTGCTCAAAAGACTTTACAATCTAAATTTTGATGTGACCTAATGAGTGAGGGTGAAGAACAGTAAGGTGGGGAATTGGGATGACAGGAAGGGTACAGGAACATGATTAAAAGCTAACTCAGTTAAAAGTATGTGGACGTTATGGTGGTGCCTTTTAAAGATTTTTTTATTTTATAGGTATATTTATATATAAAACAGAGAATAAAGGTGCAAGACAGTGAACTTAGTTATTGTGGGAGAAGTGAACTTTTAGAAGAGATTTAAATGAGTAGGTGGTGGTAGCTTACATAGATCAGCCTGAACAACAAGGAGTCTGGTGGCACCTTAAAGACTAACAGATTTATTTGGGCATAAGCTTTCGTGAGTAAAAACCTCACTTCTTCGGATGCATAGAGTGAAAGTTACAGATGCAGGCATTATATACTGACACATGGAGAGCAGGGAGTTACTTCACAAGTGGAGAACCAGTGTTGACAGGGCCAATTCAATCAGGGTGGATGTAGTCATAACAGATGAGGAGGTGTCAATTCCAGGAGAGGAAAAGCTGCTTCTGTAGTGAGCCAGCCACTCCCAGTCCCTATTCAAGCCCAGATTAATGGTGTTGAATTTGCAAATGAATTTTAGTTCTGCTGTTTCTCTTTGAAGTCTGTTTCTGAAGTTTTTTTTGTTCCATGATAGTGACTTTTAAATCTGTAATAGAATGACCAGGGAGATTGAAGTGTTCACTTACTGGCTTATGTATGTTACCATTCCTGATGTCCGATTTGTGTCCATTTATTCTTTTGCGGAGGGACTGTCTGGTTTGGCCAATGTACATGGCAGAGGGGCATTGCTGGCACATGATGGCATATATGACATTAGTGGATGTGCAGGTGAATGAGCCCATGATGGTGTGGCTGATGCGGTTGGGTCCTCTGATGCTGTTGCCAGAGTAGATATGGGGACAGAGTAGGCAACGAGGTTTGCTACAGGGATAGGTTCCTGGGTTGGTGTTTCTGTGGTGTGGTGTGGTGTGTAGTTGCTGGTGAGTATTTGCTTCAGGTTGGGGGGTTGTCTGTAAGCGAGGACTGGCCTGCCTCTCAAGGTCTGTGAGAGTGAGGGATCATTTTCCAGGATAGGTTGTAGATCGTGGATAATGCGCTGGAGAGGTAGGTTAGTAAAATCTTTAATATGACAGCTAATCATTTGTTTTTGACCTATTCATCTACCAGAAAAAGTGTCTTCACTGTGAGCCCAGTTTTGCAATGCAAAATGCTGAATGTGTTTTACAGTCAAAGTGAGATGAGGATGCTCAGCAGCTCTCAGAATTAGGCTCATGTATCTTCAGGCTGAAAATGATATCAGGTAGTGGGAAAAGTTGGCTAAGTGCTTTTATTTTCATTGTAGCTACATGTTGTTGTCCCAAGGTACAGATCTGCCTGTACATTCTAATTCAGTACAAAGAACAAAACAATAGCAATTGGGAAATTCTAACAGAAGCAGTGTAGATAGTCGGCATAATTTCTCTTTGATTTTTTTTTAATGAGCTTGGAGTGGAATAGCTTTATATTTTCCCAGTAGCAACAATATTTTCATATGGTATGGCATCCACTACCAAACAGAGAAATATTATGTCTTTGTACATTGTGTTCTTGTGGAGGTCAGAGGGCCACTAAATTCACTGTAAGGAACACTAAAGGTTGTAGCCCCTGAGCTGAAATATGTTTATTCTTGGAACTGCAGCCTGGATAGCAAATAAAAGACTTCTTGGAGCAACTGGAGTAAAACACGTTGCCAAGCCCACGTGCAGCCTCCTTGGGAATTGAGGAATGTTTCCTGGAATGCTGACATTCTCTGCAACTGACCCTGGACCCAGAATATAAACTCTCAGACCTCTGTAGGCACTGAACAATTTAAGCTTTGGTTGTATTGCTCTTTAAAAATTAAATGTGGTTGGGAATCTCAGTCAGAATTCTGAATTACTTCATGCTGTAAATAGCCTTGTGCCCCTTTCATGCCTTGAAAGTACAACCACTAAAGCATTTTTTAGAAGTTTGAAGCAATTCCAAAATTTTTCCATAGTTTTCATCAGCTCTATCAGATCCAGTTTGCCTGGACTTCATTTTGGAATGAATGAGGATGTATGAAAATACACATAAAGATGGAATAGGATTTCTTTATGGTCAGTGAATGTTGGACATTAAACAAATGAACAAAGCACCAGAGGCAAAGGCATTATTGAGATGTTAAAGTCATCTGAGCTGTAGCAGAGCGGTGCAAACTGCACCTTGACTCTCTGCACTCTCAAAGGGCTTCATTCTGAGGATAGGCAGTATTGCTGTGATTTCTGCTGGGTGAGAGTAACTTTAAAATCCTCTCATGGCTGCTTGGGAGTCCCACTGGAGTAAGTTGCTGAGGGGATGCACTGAATCAGCACATCCCCGATCCTCTTCCCTGGCTGGCATCATTGGGACTATGCTGGCCTCTCAAGTTCCCTCTCACGTGAGGAGAGTTTGTGGCTTCTTTGCAACCACTCACCTACTAGACAGACAGTCTGTTGTTGCAGGACTCTGCCAGGTCCTATGGCAGTATCAGGCATAGACTGGGGCGAATCAGGGACACTATGTGCTGGGCCCAAGTGTAACAATCTTTAAATTTGTTTGAGCTGAAAATAAAATCTGTTTCTTACTAGATCTTAGTTTAAAAAAAAATTGCCAAGTAGAAACAACGGTAATATTTCGAAAGCAGCAGTGTGTGCCCAGAACTCTAGCTGCACTAGGATACTGCTGCCTCTTAAACGTGCATTCAGCCAGATGCATGTGTAATTAAAGAGCCCATAGAGGGAGAGTGGTTTGACCCCCTTTCTTGATAGAAGATTTTACTCCTATGCACCAGTTAGTGAATATTTCTTATTAAAATTAGTTAATCAGGAACATATTTTCTAAATACAATATGTTCCCTGAATTTAGCAGAATAAATAATGAACAGGAGACATTTCATATTCATGAAGATTAGTGAGCTCCATGAATATGATTGTATACCTCTTTCAGCTAACTCAAAGCTCCATTGGTCATTCCAGCATCCATTGGCACACCATGTGGATTTGTGCTCCTCTCTGAAAATTCACACCATTAACCCATTACTTAATTACAAACATCCATATATTATTAATTATATTACATTATTGCTCAAGTTCCCCAAACTTCCCATTATAAGATCCTGTTTTCAGTTGCTTATAACTTTGCCAGACTTTAACCTTTTGAGACAAGCTTTTCCATGCTTGAAATCAGCCTCTGGGTGAAATCTGATGGAAAATTTCAGACGAACCACTTCAGCCATTTCCAAGAATGAAGTTAGTGAAAAATACACTGTTTTGGCCATGTTAAAAAACACTGACAACCTCTCCTTTGAAAAGCTGTAGTACCCCTGTTCTTTGGAACAGAGACTTGAAATTTGGCAGGGTGGTGATCTTTTTGTTAGGGATTTGCCTTTTGCTGTCCCTGTGAAATCCACCCAAATTTGACCAAGTTATAATCCTTTGAAAAATCTCAATTTGCACATGCTGTGTGAGGAGCTCTCTGATGACCTGACAATCAAAAAGGAATCATACAAAAAGTGGAGACACTGACAGATTGCTAAGGAGGAGTACAAAAAATAGCACAAGCATGCAGGGACACAATTAGAAAGGCGAAGGCACAAAATATGTTTTACCTAGCAAGGGCAATAAAGGACAATAAAAAGAGGTTCTATAAATATATTAGATGGAAGAGGAAGGAAAGTGTAGGTCTATTATTTAATGGGGAAAGAGAGCAAATAACATGATGCAGAGAAGGCTGAGATGTTAAATGCCCTTTTTGCTTCAGTCATGGCTAGAAAGGTTAATTGTGACCAGATGCTTAAGACAATTAATATTAACAACAAGGGGGGAGATTCTTGGGCCAGAATAGGGAAAAAACAGGTTAATGAATATTTAGATAAGTTAGATGTAAGGCTTTTGACACAGTCCCACATGATGCTCTCATAAGCAAACTAGGGAAATACTGTGTAGATGAAAATACCTTAAAGTGGGTGCATAACAGGCTGGGGCCCCCTTTCATTATGATATAACATTTAATTCATATTTCAAAGTCAGAAGGGACCTTGTGATCATCTAGTCTGATCTCCTGTATAATGCAGGGCAAAGAATGTCCCCAAAATAATTGCCAGAGCAGATCTTTTAGAAAAATGTTCAATTAGTATGTGATCATGAATTTTTTTGGCAGGAAAAATCTTATGAAGTTTCTCTTTCTCCTTTTGAACTGGAGTGGGAGATTTGCTGTTGACTGAAACGTGGTGGGAGAATTGGACCAGTGGAGGGGCAATGCACTTGCCCAATCCAACTACACAGGCCAGGCATACTCAATATTGAAAACAAAAGAAAGTGATGTAGTGGAGGAGGGATATGAAACAAAAGCTTGTCGATTTAGATACAGTTGGAGCATTATTTGGGAGTTGCAGAGTCTCAAGGTCTGACTGTGGTTTAGAATCCAACTGCTCTCTGGAGTTTTGGAAGTAGTTATCACTCTGAGTTGAGCGCTGCACTTCATTTTGCCTTCTAGTGTCTGTTCAAAAGTACAGCCACTATAAATAAGACTGGGTATTCCCATTCTGTGTGAAATCATTTCTTTTCTAACATGAAAATAATCCATTGCTGGAATCTAACAGTTTCTGGATTGTTCAGAAGTCTTGACAATATCAGATTTTTTTGACTACATGTATCTTCTGTATGCTTCTTTCCAGGCACAAACCATGAATTACGTTGGGCAGTTAGCAGGCCAAGTATTTGTTACTGTGAAGGAGCTCTACAAGGGATTAAATCCTGCCACGCTATCTGGATGTATTGATATAATTGTTGTACGTCAGCCAGATGGAAATCTTCAATGTTCCCCTTTCCATGTGCGCTTTGGGAAAATGGGGGTTCTGCGTTCTAGAGAGAAAGTGGTAAGAAAACAGAAGTCTTGTTACTTTTCTTTTGTTTTCTCAGTGTGTGAACTCATTGCATGTAGATACAGCGTATGTTAACAATGTAGCAGTCAAAGCTTTCATTAGAGGGTCTTTATAAAGAGCCTAAATTGTATTTTAAAGGTTCAGTTAAAATGGTTGATAATGCTTTTAATGCATAATGTGTAGACAGTTGATCATAATAACTACAAACCAAACTACAGTTAGGCAAATGTATTGACTGAAAATACAGTTTCCATGTCTACATTTAGACTTTTACTTGGAATTTCACAAGATACAACTATGGCTCATGTTATTTAACTTGATAATATTTATAGGATTGGGTTGGCATATTGACAAATATTTTAATTAAAGTATCTCAAGATTCCTCTCATTATAGCTAAACTTTAAAGTTTTGCAGTGGTTTCTGTTGAATAATGATCGATACATGCTCATGATGAAATACTTTCCATAATTGTTGCAAAATTCCTTTTCAATATGGCAAAAGGTTGACAGTAAAGACCTAGGTTAACATTAAGTTCTCATGGTTTTACACTAGGACCTTGTTGTTCATCATGTTTATTAATGACCTGGAAAAGAGGTGTGAATGGTGAGGTGGTAAAATTTGCAGATTGAATAACACACATAATTTTGCTAAGCTAGAGAAGGCTGTGAGGGACTTTAGAGGAACCTAACAAAGCTAGGAGAACTGGCAGACTCATGTCAAATGAAAGCTACTGGTGACAAATGTATGATAACACTGCTGTACAGCCAAAATGCTTCTGAAATAAATGTAGACAAACTTTACTAATTATGGGTCACCGAGAACAAAAATGATGCTTAAAATTGTTGATTGGCTCTAGTTTTCAAGATATGCTATTGGGTCAGTATATACGACCCTTGACTTGGGAATGGCGGAGGATAAGTGAGTTATAAAGGGAAGGGATCTCAATTTAAACCAGAAATGACTAAAATACATCTTTGACTGGATCTATGAATAAATCTGACTGGGTTTGGACTGTACTTACTTTATAGGCAAAACAATGAATGATGCAATCTGAAGCTGGTATTGCGTCATACATATGAATTGCATCATGTTATTCCTAGAAGTCATGGATGATGCAATCATAACGAAGCTTACATCACGCTGCTGAACAAATTGCCCTATATCAGCTCTAGAAATCATACAGTGTCGTGCGCTCTTATTTGTCAGTGTTTGATTTTGCAAAGGGACACATTTCTGTTTAGCCAAAGTGAGCAGAGATGCCTCGTACTTGTGTGAACAGTGCAGATAACTTCTGCTATGTTTGTGGTGAAGTGACTTTTGCATCACAAAAGCACAGTATAACCACTATGGTTAAGAGAACCTATCACCTTTATTTTGGCTGTAAAATTGGAGATCAGGACAAGAGGTGGGCCCCACACATATGCTGCAACACTTGTGCAACAAATCTTCGCCAGTGGTTGAACAGGAAAAGGAAATCTATGCCTTTTGCAGTGCCAATGATTTGGAGAGAGCCAACAGATCATACCAGCAATTGTTATTTCTGCATGGTGCCTCCAGTTGGGAAAGGTGTGTCAAAGAAGAAAAAGTGGACTGTGCATTATCCAAACATTTCATCAGCTATACGCCCAGTACCCCACGGAGAAGGACTGCCGGTTCCTGATGCACCAGAATCATTCTCACTTGAGTCAGATGAGGAAGAGGGGGAGGATGAAACTTCTGGTCCTGAACCATCAATGTCACAGGACCCACATTTTCTCCCATCCTCCTCCTCTGAACCATACCTCATAACACAAGGTGAACTGAATGACCTTGTCAGGGATTTGGAACTACCCAAGAGTAAGGCAGAGCTGTTGGGCTCCAGACTACAGTAGTGGAATCTCCTGGCAGGTGATGTTAGGGTTTTCATGTTCCGTGACCGTCAAAAGGATCTTGTCCCATTCTTCTTCATGGAAGGTAATCTTGTAGCCTGCAACAACATTGATGGTAGCCCTCAACATCGTTCACGATCCAGATGAGTGGAGACTGTTCATTGATTCATCGAAGACGAGTCTTAAAGCTGTTTTACTGCATAATGGCAATGTTTTGCCATCAATTCCAGTTGGTCATGCAGTCCATATGAAGGAAACCTATGACAACATGAAACAACTTTTGAGGTGCATAAACTATGCCCAACATCAGTGGCAGCTTTGTGGTGATTTGAAGGTTGTTGCTCTCTTGCTTGGTCTGCAGACTGGATACACAAAGTACTGCTGTTTTCTCTGCGAATGGGATAGTCGTGCAAGAGATTCCCACTACATCAAGAAAGATTGGCCACTCCGACAGTCATTGGAGCCTGGGAGGAAAAGTGTTCAGCATCCGCCACTTGTTGAATCAAGGAAGATTTTGTTACCACCCTTACACATCAAGGTGGGTCTGATGAAGGACTTTGTCAAGGCCATTGACAAAACACAAGCAGCTTTCAAGTACCTCCGTGGAAAATTTCCAAGGTTAAGTGAAGCTAAGATAAAGGAAGGTGTCTTTGTTGGTCCTCAGATTCGTGAACTTCTTCGAGATGATGCATTTGACCATGCACTGTGTGACAAGGAAAAGACGGCATGGAAAGCCTTCCAGTTAGTGGCAATAAATTTTCTTGGAAACAACAAGGCAGACAACTACAGGTTGTTGGTGGAAAACCTCCTCAAGGCATACAAAAGCCTTGGTTGCAACATGTCACTAAAGATACATTTTTTGCACTCTAGATTTTTTTCCACCGAATTGCGGAGCAGTGAGCGACGAGCACGGCGAGCGATTTCACCAGGACATTGCAACAATGGAGAAACGCTATCAGGGCAAATGGAGTCCATCAATGCTTGCAGACTATTGCTGGACAGTGACAAGAGATGCTCCTTTTAATGAATACAAGAGACAAGCCAAGAAGCGCCGAGTAGACACTGAATAGGACTAAACTATGTACATAATAGCTTTTTGCCTTTTTGTTTCATAATAAATTTTATTTATATAACCCTTTTGCTGATTTTTAAAGTGTTACATAAACAGGACAGGTGAAATATTATCATGTAAAGCAACCATAAACACATGAAAAGACCTAGGTTTACAATTTATGATTAAAACTCTACTATCTACACAATATACATAGACATAAAATGTAAAAACTCGAATATCTTAGAAACAGTAGCCAAACAGTAGCCATATGTTAAGTGTCATATTTGAATTCAGCACATCAAAATACATAATAAATAGCACATTTTATCTCTGAAGCAGACGACTTCTCAAAAATTGTAGACCAGTGTAATTTGTACTACTTACAGTTAATTTAGAACCTAAAATGTGTGTAATCGCTCAGGAAACTGACCTGAGTGTCATTGTTGATAGCTGAGTGAAAACTGTTGCTCACTACTTTTTTGAGTCAAAAAGGAAAAGTGGGTATAAAGAGTGGGTAGAAAATACTGGATAATGTCATTATATAAATCAGTTGGATGCCCTGGCCTGAAATACTGTGTTCAGTTATGATCACCCTAATCTCAAAAATGATATAACAATTAGAATGGGTGACTGAAATGATTAGAGGCATAGAGATGCTTCCGGCATGGAGGAGAGATTGAAAAGATTGGGGCTATGACAATGATTAAACAACAATGAATGGTGTGAAGATGGCAAATCAGGTTTTTCTATGTCTCCTTTATCATAGTGCCAAGACAGGGGCATTTAATGAACTCGAAAGGCAATACATTTACAACTGATAAAAGGAAATTCAGACAAATTGTACATTGAGTGAAAATGTGATACTTTTGGTCAAAAAGTATCACATTTATCACCGAGGTCAAGAGCTTAGTAGGATTTAAAATAGATTAGAAATTTATGTGGCTAATGCAACATTGTAGGGAAGCAAAGACTCACCGGCACCGCCTGCTGGTCATCCTGGGAATTAGCTCTTGTCCAGCCCATAGCGCCCTCTGCAGGCCGGTGTCTTGCCTGCCTTAGGGCCCAGTGTCCCTCCCGGATCCCGGTGCCTTTTATCTCAGGGTTCTGCCCTGCAGTACCCCCCACTCTGGGTCTCCCCTCCCAGGGGAATCCCCAAGCCTCTAAACCCACCTTGCCTCAGTGGCTACTGCCAGTCGTCATCTAGCCCCCTCTCACTGGGGCAAACTGCAGTCTGTAAACACCACTCATCATTGGCAAGGGGGTAGTACCTGCTGCCTTTGCCTATCCCCAGGCTGCCCCTCTGCAGCCCCCAGTACCTGTTTTGGCCTTTAACCAGGCCCACAGCTCCTCCTTTCCCCAGCCCTGTCCTGTCCTGTTGTTTCGTGTTCCATTCCGTGAGTTCCCAGACAGCTAGGTCCTTCTCCCTTCAAAGCTGGAGAGAGACTGACTCAGTCCCTGGCTCACAGCCCTTTATAGGGCCAGCTGTGGTCTAATTGGGGCGTAGCCCCAGCTGTGGCTGCCTTCCCAATTAGCCTAGCCTTTCATAGGAGCAGGGTAACTGACCCGTTACAAATATCTACAATTATATTAGATAAAACACAGAATTTTTTTATATGGGATAAAAACAGTCATGATTGAGGGTGCAAGCCAACCATTAATTAACAGAAACAACGAGGAGTCCTCGTTGTTTCTGCTGATACAGACTAACAT
Source organism: Trachemys scripta elegans (assembly GCF_013100865.1). Classification (NCBI taxonomy): domain Eukaryota; kingdom Metazoa; phylum Chordata; order Testudines; family Emydidae; genus Trachemys; species Trachemys scripta. Next base: position 175,537,234 of record NC_048300.1, read on the forward strand.
GGCTACCACTCTGAAACCTGTCATTAACTAACAGAGGTTAGCAAGATACTGCCCCAATAGGCAGCTTTCCCCATAATTATCTACTATAGGTTTCTTTCACCTTCCTCTGAAGCATCTGACCAATGTTAGGGACAGGATAGACCAGTAGATGGAATTGAAATGGTAGTTCCTCTGTTCCTAAGATTGCTTTATTTTTATTGTTTTTTTCCTCCCAAGGTTGACATAGAAATTAATGGAGAACCTGTAGATTTGCACATGAAACTAGGAGACAATGGAGAGGCATTTTTTGTACAGGAAATGGACAATGATCAGGTAACGTCTAAAGATCATTTTAATTTGTCAACATTCTGGCGCATACACTGTGGCAGCGATTTTGAATTTAGGGCTTTTGTTTAAAAATATACCTCGATCCAGTATATGTTTAACTGGGTCATTCAGATAGTTGCTGTGCATTTTTTCTCATAGAGGAGTTTGGTACTGGATTAAATTAGCATTTCAGGTTTGACAGCTTGGCAAAGCCCATTGTCAAAGTAATAAGTAAGGCCCAAATGTGCATGTGTGTATGTGCATGTGCGCACAGGCACAAAAATATGCACACTTTAGCACACTCCAAATATCCGCAGATACATTGCCTAATGCACACTTGTGTCCTTTTAAACATGTGGTCTTAAAGTGTTCATGTTACTCATTAAAAAGGTCTGATTCTGCACCCATTACTCACACTGGATTCTACTTAAACTAGAACTCCTGTTGTAAGACTCTGTGATTAACTGCTATGCACTTTAAATGAGAGCCACACTAATGTTGATGACACTTCCCACAAGGTAGAGAAGGGGAAACCTTTTAAGGGTATTTGCTTTAGGTGTATGCGACAATTGTTTTGATTCTCCAGCATGAGACACATTTTTAAACCCCGATGTACCAGTTTAGTCCCATTTACTTCAGTTATGAGTTGCATCCATGAACAATCTTTCTCCCCACGTCTTTACATGTAAAGATGTTAGATGGTAGCAATCATTTCCAGATAAACAAGATTGCTAGGAAACTTTCCACATGTATTTTAGATGGGGGGTGTATATTATTTAGTGTATATTACCACATAAACAGAATCTTTGGGAAAGTTCTGGTCTCCCTGAAATCTTGACACTGTGTGATACAAGTCATACCTGTCACTGATGCAGAGGTTACTAGCCCCCTACTGTTTCCTGAGAGCAGTGTGATCTGCATGCAGACCATGGGGGCATGACCAGGACATAAGTTATGAATCTTCACTTAAGAAATAGTGGTTCCATCACATAATAAGCATTGAATTCTGCCCTGGGATGTGCCCAGTGCCTGCAAAGCTCCCATTCAACTGGAGCCTAAGCAATCATCTAATATATGTTCGACTTGCCTTGTGTGAAAAGCGAAAGGAACAATTGTGTTACAAGGCAGAACCCTAACTGAATGTGGAAGTGAATGTGCCTTCCAGGGTGCAGCATATGCTCCGCTGTGTACCTGGGTAGTTCCATGAGCCTTTTGTTGGGTGGGTGTGGCTCTGCCTCCTCCCTTCCTGTCCTCCTTTGGCCCTGCAGGGAGACTACAGCTTGTTGGGGCACACGGGAGAAGCAGTCTCTGTGTTCAGGGAGTGTAGGGACAGTCGTGCCTCTGGGTGGGACAGTGTGTGGAGGTTCTCAGGCCTCTCCTTGCATCCATGCTGGGTCCTGGCACAGTCTAGCCCAGTGTCTACATTCTGATGTGTTAACATTTGAGATGAGCCTGAGCCACAAGCTTTGGGTATGGATCCAGAGCAGAGTCTGCGGAAGTTTGGATCTAGGATTCTGGTTCAGGCCCATTAGAGAGACAGAGGGTGCTGAGCTATTAAGATGGATCAGACTTACCCCAAAATTCTATGTTGTTTGGTTCTTCTGATTCTGGCCTATATCTAGCATCAACTGGCTAGAGACATGGGCCAGTATTAGCTATACAGAAGAACCCCTTAGTGCAGGTATCCTCCCTTGCTTCCTCTAGGAGCTGCCACCCTGAATCCGTTTCCCCCCGGCTTGGAGCCTAGGGAGCACACATGGGGAAGGGGCACTCTGGGCCTGAGTTGTTTTGATAGTCAGTTGGGTTAATGGACAGAGACCATTCTGCTCAGATGCTAGACCTATATTTTTGACTGTGGGAGGGAATAATATACCCCCTGGTTTTGATTTCTTTGTCTTCAGGAGGTAATTCCTTACCACCTTGCTACCTCCCCCATTCTATCAGAGGGAGCTGCTCTGATGGAATCACAGCTGAAGAGGAACTTGATGGACAGGGTGAGGAACTTAGACTCCACTGGATCCTCACAGGTATCAATCCCCGGGCTTGCTTCCCAGTCTGCTATAGAAAGCTCCTCGATTTGTGTCTCTGTGAAGAAAAGAAGGAAGAGGAGGAGGAAATCTACCCATAAACTTGACAGTTTAAAAAGAGAAGTCAATGGAGACACATCAGAAGATGAAGAAATGTTTTCTATACAGATTAGTTCAGAGGAAGAGAATGAGCCCGTGGACAATATGAGGTATCATCATTTATAATGCAGATCTAATGCCAGATTGAAAGGATTAAATGTTTCTTGCATGTATTACACAGAGAGGGGACTCGGTGTTTTTCTGGGTGTGTGTGTAAAAATGTCCTTCTAAATTAATAACCAAACCCTGAAAACTAGTTATGAAATCCGAGAGACTTCTGGTCTGAAACCAACATGGAGAAAACCCCTTTTTAGTTTGGCTATTACTCCCTGGTAATGTATAGGTACAGGAATCTAATAGATACCCAGGATCAGAGCCTTAGCTAGTGTAAATTAGCATTCCTCCATTGATTTCAGTGGACCTACACTGATATACACCAGCAGAGAATTTGACCTATACTGTATCTTGTGTCCATACAGTGGATAAAACATTCTGATGATTAATCCAGAATATCCAGATCCACTAATTACTGGAGCTATCATTGTGCAAACCCCATAGATCCTGAAGTTACAAGCATGGAGATCCAACTGCTCTGTGGGTCCTTTCTTGGTCCCCTTTGTTCAGCTCTGCAGTTGGCTCTCCCTTGTTTTCCTCTCCCTACCTGTGTTTCAGAGCAACAGTAGCTCATGGATGCATTTCGGCTTTGAAATCTGGCAGAATAGGAGGGAGGCTTGTGATGTACAGTGATTACTGCTTCGGATTTATCACCTCCTACTGTACGCACGTCCCACCCCCCATACATCTACTCTGAACCAGAAAAGCTCCATCTCCACAGTCTGTGTACAGAAGGGATGTTGAGGATTCAGAGGGTGAGAGTAGCATGTAGCAGAGTCATTGCTTCCCCCTTCCATTGGCCCCCATCCACTTCTTCAGATTTCAGCTTCCCTCCAGCAGCACACATGGCTGAGGAGCATCTGGCGCTGAGAATGAGTTTTAACCTAGGAAATTGACAGCAAAGTGACCAGGAAAATGATATCTGTGGAACTATAGGGTGTGAGTCAGATTATGGTTTTCTCCCACAATTTGAATTTATACCAACATCTGGGTGTCTTCTTACTAGAACAGGGATTGGCAACCTTTGGCATGCAGCCAGTTTGTGTACCTGCCGCGTCTGCAGGTTCAGTCGATCATGGCTCCCACTGGCCACGGTTTGCCACTCCAGGCCAATGGGGGCGGCGGGAAGTGTTGGCCAGCACATTCCTCGGCCCGCGCCGCTTCCCCCAGTCTCCGTTGGCCTGGAGCGGCGAACCGTGGCCAGTGGGAGCAGTGATCGGCCGAACCTGTGGATGCGGCAGGTAAACAAACTGGCCCGGCCCACCAGGGTGCTTACCCTGGCAGGCCGTGTGTCAAAGGTTGCCAATCCCTGTACTAGAACATGTCTGCATTATTCTGTCTATTAACTGAGATATGAAGAAATTTAATATTCAAGCATTATTTTAACTTCCATTTTTTTTTATGCTCAGGATATCTGTTATGGATGAGTTTAGTGAAGAAGTATCTGAAATAAATGCTTCTGCAATCAGTATGCTTTCACAGTCTGCACCATACACCCGTTCAGATGGAGAGTGGTCACCCCTTCAGAGGTACAGTATATAGAAGTATAATATATAGTTTTTTTAAACAATCTCTCCTTCCTCACTTAGTCCTACTTGCTGCCTTCTCAAGTCTTGTTGAGTGAAGCATTGTCATTATACTAGATGAATACCTTCTACAGTTGAATATGCAGTATTGTTGTAACCATGTCAGTCCCAGGATATTAGAGAGACAAGGTGGGTGAGATAATATATTTTATTGAACCAACTTCTGTTAGTGAGAGAGACAAGTTTTTGAGCAATACACAGCTCTTCTTCAGGTCTGGGAAAGGTACTCCCAATGTCACATTTTCATTTAGCTATGATGCTGGGAGAACCTTTCTCAGACCTGAAGAAGAGCTCGGTGGGGCTTGAAAGCTTGTCTCTGTCACCAATAGAAGTTGGTCCAAAAAAAAAGATTGCCTCACCCACCTTGTCTCTACATTTGAGTTCTGACAGTATGCGACAGCGTTAGGGCAACTCTACTCTCACTTCAAATGTGGACTATGCTGTGTTTGAACCCTATAATATTTGTTGCCTTAATATGGTCACATGCCCAGTGCTGATCTTTGAAGTTGGGAATCGTGCTGCCCTAAACCAAAAATTCATTTGTCCAGAAACAATGATCTAATCCTGAAGCAATTACTCACATGTATAGTAACACTGATGGAACTTGAATCCATGCTACACAGAAAGACTTTAGTGAATTTAGTCATGAGTCTATTTTTTTTTTTACTTTTTTTTTTTACCTACCAAGAACTTGCAAGATTGCGCCCTAATATGTAAAAAACCAAGATTCTTTATGATTCAAGAAAATAAGCTTCCTTTGTCTATTTCAAAAAACTATTTCTTTAGTTATAAAGGTGACTATAACATGGAATGTTCATTATAGATAATAAACACATATACATACAGCATACTATATACTTATATTCCTTATGCATTTCTTGTTTAATACTCTTTGTGTACACACAGTGTGGGTGTGCATACATTAGAATCAGTGTGTCAATTTGGATTGCATTTCTTCCTCCTGAAAGCTGTTCAGTTGACGTCAGACAAGTCCTCTTTCCGCATGTCGCAATGGGGTTCCAATGAAGTCTATTTCTTGGTGACTTGGTGGCTAGTTTGAACTGTATGCTACCTTTGTTCTTCTTGATTGCAATACTTAGATTTTGAAAACTTGAGATGTACAGTCCTGTTTTCAAATGACCTTTGAGTGCCTGAAGAGCTTGTGTTAATGAGCACCTATTTTGAATAATGACACCCAGTTTTTCTCTCTTTCAATGTATCGTGCTATCCAGTAAGCCTATAGATTGCACAGGGCCATCCTCTCATCTCACTGTTCCAGCAGATGGAGGCCTATCTAGTTCTTGTCCTCATCAATCCTCTCACTTTCCTGCTACAGACAGGTAGAGGAGTTATTCTCCCTCTCTTGGGATGTGCGATTAATCCTTTAACGCATTAACAGTATGCAAATTTTGCCTAACTTACAAAGCTGCTTATTACTAACCTAGACACTTGGGAGGAAAATGCAAGATAGCAGAATTTCCTTTACTTACCTCCTACCTGGACTTTGAATGTAGGTAAGTTGCACAGAGAAGCCCTGAATTGCACTATGATGGGTAATATAACATCAGTATAATGAGAAAAAGGATTAGAAAAATGGAAAAAAGACCAAGAAAACATCCAAGGACAAATGATCCAGCTCCTCGGCTGGTGTTAATTGCTGTAGTTCTATTGAAGTTAATACAGACGTTTCCTTTTGGGCTTTCTGTAGTTTAATTAAAAAAAAAAAGTCATTTTCATTTCACAGAAAGCGGGGCCTTCCTGCAGAGATTGCTTTCCCTCTTTGGTAACACAGTATTTTTTAAATGAAAAATCTAAAACCCCTCACAAGATGATGCTTAATCAGACAAGAGAGGGGGTGGCCTGGGTGAGGGAGTCTTTTTCTCTTGTCCTCCTATCTTCATTCTTTGGGTGGGGGATAGAAGCTTTTCTGTACTCGGAATGTAGGGGAGAGAGCATTTATAGAGAGGAAGGATGGTCCAGTGCGTAGGGCAATAGCATAGGACTTAGGAAACCTAGATTGAAGTCCCTACTGTGCTACGTCCTTCTTATGTAACTATGGGCAAGTCACTTATCCTCTCTGTACCACCATTCCTCATCAGCATTTAAATAACAGCTGATGAAGATATGGTAGTAGGCTGTCTTTCCCACACTTGAAGGTTTCCGCTGAGATGCCATCTTTCCCAGGAGCCTTGCCACTTGATAGCAAATCAATGGCCTTGCTTAGTTCTTCTACAGTGGGCTCCACATCTAGCTCTGGCATGACCTGTAGAGTTGGTATTTGGTCCAGTGATTCGTTGGTGATGTTTCTTTCTTGTGTGTATACCTCTGACTTCACAAAAGTCATCTTAGTGTGCCTACAACAGCTGGTGAATCGTGTCTACCCTGAATCAAAGTGCGGATTCTGGGCTGGAAGATCAACTATAGACTTGATATTTTCTCTGAGTCAACTCCAAGAAAAGTGCATAGAGCAAAACTGACCACTGTATATCGCCTTTGTGGACCTAACCAAAGCATTTGACACAGTCAGCAGAGCAGGTCTGTTTGTAATACTAGAAAAGATAGGATGCCCACCAACCCTGCTATGTCTTATATGTTCATTCCACAACAACATGATAGCAACTGGCCAGTTTGATGGATCCACTTTGGACAGCTTTGAGATGAAAAGCAGAGTGAAGCAAAGATGTGTTCTTGCCCCTACACTCTTTGGAATCTTCTTCTCAGTACTTTTGAACTGCGTGTTTAAGTACATGAAAGATGGAGTGTATCTCTACAAAAGATCGGATGGGAAACTCTTCAATCTATCATGACTTAACTCAAAGACCAAAGTCAAAAAGGTGCTAATCAGGGGACTTCTATTAGCTGATGATGCTGCCCACATAGCCCATGATGAAGATCTACTACAGGAACTCATGGACCACCTTTCAAGTGCTTGTCAGGCATTTACTCTCACATCAGCATTAAGAAAACTGTTGTATTAGGACAGAATGCTCCACAAGAGCCTTCAATTACCTTAAATGCAAACCAGCTATAAGTAGTCCAAAAGTCCAGCTATTTAGGTTCTACAGTGACCACCAACCTCTCACTGGATGAAGAACTAAATGTTTGCATTGGAAAGACTGCCATCACCTTTAGCAGACTAATTAAAAGAGCATGGAACAACTCAAAGCTTACCATCAAGACCAAAATGCTAGTGTATCAAGCCTGCATACTAAGCACTCTCATGTATGGTGGGGAAACATGGACAACTTATGCTCATCAGGAGAAAAGATTAAACAGTTTCCATTTATGCTGTTTACGCCACATACTCAACGCCAAATGGCAGGATAAAGTCACCAACACAGAGGTTCTTCAAAGGACAAATTTACCAAGTGTGACAGCCCTGCACAAGCAAAGATGACTGTGCTTGCTGGGCCATCTGAGTAGGCTGGAAGACGGACGCATACCCAAGGGCATGCTATACGGGGAGTTATCAGAGCGAACAAGGACAACAGGACGTCCCAAGCTTCACTATAAAGACACAGGCAAGCGAGATATAAAGGAATTTGGAATTGATCCTGACCAATGGGAAATCTTGGCAAGTGATCATAACAAGTGGCACCATCGTTTCCATCAGGGTATCAAACTCCATGACAGAAGCTGGCTCCTACAGCTTGAAGAGAAAAGAGCCCGTAAGAAGCCAGCAGCTCCCAATACATTTGCAATAACTGCCAAAGATCATGCAAATCTTGAATTGGATGATTCAGTCACATGAGACATTGCAAACCATCTATGTCATAGACGGCAATTCCCACCGTCTCTTGCAGACGAAAGGATGCTGACATGACAGTGATTAAAGTAAGGTTTCCATTCCTTATTGTAAAAAGAAGAACAGGAGTACTTGTGGCACCTTAGAGACTAACAAATTAGTCTCTAAGGTGCCACAAGTACTCCTGTTCTTCTTTTTGCGGATACAGACTAACACGGCTGTTACTCTGAAACATTCCTTATTGTGTAACATCAACAGAATGCTGGATATGGTTCAGTCATGGTTTAACCTGTAATAACTAATTGAAGACAATGGAATTTCACAAGTCTCACCAAGGGCGTAATTGGAAAACAGTGGGGTTGCACAGTGATAACAGGACCTAATTCAGCCTATGGAACCTTTATTACAGATGTTGATTTGAGAGAAGGAAAGAACTTATTTGGATCTCAGATCTCAGGCAGTCTTTGCCGGGTTGGTGGTGAAAAAGATGGAAGCTCTCAATGCCGTTTTACCATGTCATTTTTCCAAGCACAACACCACTTTAAATAATCAAAAACACCTCCCTCCTGTGCTCAAATGCATCTTTTCTAGGTCAGTGAGAAACAGAGTGATAAAGAGAACATCAGTTCCTTTTAGCATTTGATCAGGCAGCTAGTGTGCTGCGAATGCTGCTTATTCCCCTGTACACAGCCGTCACACTGTTCCCTTGTGGTCTCTCCATCTGTTTGTCGTATCCCCCGTCTCTTATCTAAAGCTTAGATTGTAAGTGCTTCAGCCTGAGACTCTATTATGATATCTGTTAGCACAGCACCTAGTATGATGGGGTCCTGCCTTCACGGCACTTCTGCAGTGCACATAACAAATGTCAAAGATAATAATAATTCACTAGTGTTTATTGTATGCCAGAGGAATTTCCCACTTTTGCTATACTGCCTGACCTGTTGGAGCACATCACCATGCTGTGATGGTAAGTGGACTATTTTGACAACTCTCAGTCTTATCCAAATATTTACTGCTTTAATGAAGTTCAGATCATGCTATATAGTTCCCTTTGTAAAAAATACTGTGCTCTTTCAGGCGTAGATTCTGTAACAGTTTTTTCTGGCTAAATTCAGTCTGTTTTGTGGGATTATAATTTATCCCCCCATAGTCTTCAACATCATTCTCTAATCTCCGCACCTCTCCCACTGAGATCTCACCCTTTCATTTATTTATTTCCCTTCTGACGTATACCTCCTAGCCTTGACGTTCATGTCATGATCACTATTTTTTAAAACATGGCCAGGATTCCTTTGGGAGCCATTAATGTTCTTGAGGTTACTGACCGATGCAAGACTTGCCTTCCTCAGGAGTTTAGTACATTACCTGAAGAATATTCCCAACCCCTTTCAAGAGAGAGAGCAAGAAATTAGAAGTGGGAAACGAACCTAGAAGGTCTCCTACATGGCAGGACACAATCACTAGATTACCAGTCTTACATGGTCTTTGTCTTGAATACGTCCAGCTCATCCCTGATTGAAGCATTCAAAACTCTGTCATTGCTCTGGCACTTAATTTGTCCCAATTCAGTAAAAAACAAAACAAAAATCTTTGAAGACAATATGCAATGTGATCATGAGCTTTGTTAGTCTTTTATCAAAATTGATTGTGACAGCAGCTATGTGCAGTGAACACTGTCTTAAGTAGCCACAACATGGCAAAAATATACAACATGAGGTGTGAAGGCAGAAGTATACACATATGAACTCATAAACATAGTTAGTGTCTTCATTAATAAAGAGAGGTCTTGGTCAGTGGTAGGAGCGGTTTGACATTATAAAGGGAACATGGTGTGTAAAGAAAAAAGTCCTTGAGTTTGTCATTGTAAGCCCAGGGGAAGTGCTGAGGTAGGAGGATTTCCACATCACAGATCAGGGTATTTAAATTCCTGGTGATTTTTCATATAATTCTGCCAGGCTCAATCCCTATCCATGTGGGGAGGAGTTCTCTCTTCAATTGAGTAACCTCATGGCCCAAAAAAGACTATGCACGTCCATGGAAGAGGAAATCCTTTCCAAGCAGAGCAGTGGTAGTATGCTGCAAAGAGACAGTGCATTTGCATTATATGCTTACGTTCTTTCTCAGTCTTGGAGTCTCATAAAGTCTTTTCTTTTTTTTTATGGTTCTAAAGGCACAGTGTGTTGCAGAGCTGTGCTATGTAGCTTTTTGCTTCCCAGTGCCCTTGTGCAATGGAATCATGGTAGATTTGGGACTTCTGTGGACAGAAAGAGGTCCGAGGCTTTCACTCTAAGGGAGTGACAGCTCACCTCAGAATGCTAAGAACACCAACCCCAGCTTGCGATTTGTAGATGGCATGGGAAACTAACCTCTGCATAATGTTCCAACCAATCTAAGTAGTAGGACTGCTTTAACATCTTTTTTTGTGTGCAAATAATGCAATATTTCTGGTGCATGTTTACATTTCTGATTTGATATTACAGCACTTAAATTAAGAGACCCAGACATTCCAAACATTCTAATTATAATTCTTGTGCACTTTTTAAAGTCATATTAGTGTTTGTGTGTTAATCTACAAGGGGAGCTCTATAGAAAAGAATTTTGGAATGTGGACATCTTTTGCCATCTAAAATTAAGTTTTATTATATCTAAATTGCATTTAAGCAAAGCCAGACATTTACAAAATGAAATACTGAATATATATGCACTTCATTGTGCTCGTGTGAAATGCCTAGTAGATACAATATGTGTTCTTGTTTTTTTGGGGGGGAGGGGCGGGGGGGAATAAGGGTGGATTAGTAGGATTGCTGGGTTCAAGTCCTAACTCACCTACTGATATACTGTGTTCCCTTGGGTAAGTCACTTAGGGACAGATTTTCAAAGGTAGTTAGGTGCCTAAAGATGCAGATACATACCTGGGTCTTGATCAATGGAAGCTAGGAGCCTAAATACCTTTGTGGATGTGGGCCCTAGTGGAATTTTCAAAAGTGCATAGATGCATAACTCCCATGAAAATCCCACTAGATGCCTGTTTGCATCTTTAGGCATGTAAATATCTTTAAAAATCATAATCTCCCCATCTGTAAAATGATGAGATTGTGATGAGCATTGATTAATGATTGTAAAGAGCTTGGAAATCAATAGGAAAAAGTTTTCTACAGCAAGGATCCTTGCAAATGTGCTGGTTTTCTTAAATAACTAATTACTTGTAGCTGGAGGAGCTGAGCATTTGCCATGTTTAAGGTATTTCCTATAGCAAGCACAGGAAACTACATGGGCAAAATACAGATAATTAGATAACTGTGTCTATTTATCAGAGGGAAAATTGTCAAGTTTTAAGATCTGCCATTTTGCTAGTGCAAAGTAATTGTTATCTGACAACAGACAGACTAACAAAGCTCAATCTATTTAATTGATCTAAGAAAAGGTTAAGAAATGACTTAGTCATGACAAATTCAGATTAGAATTAAAAAACACATTTTTAATAGTGAGGATAATTAGGGTTACCATATTTCAGCAAGCAAAAAAGAGGACGGGAGGAGCCCCGCCCTAGCCCCGCCCCTGCCCCTCCCACTTCCCGCCCCCCCAGAACCCCCAACCCTCCCCCCCGTTCCTTGTCCCCTGACTGCCCCCTCCTGGGACCCCTGCCCCTAACTGCCCCCCAGGACTCCACTCCCTATCTAAGCCTCCCTGCCTCTTGTCCCCTGACTGCCCCAACCCTTATCCACACCCCCACCCCCAGACAGACCCCTGGGATTCCCACGCCCTATCCAACCACTCCCCACCCCCTGACAGCCCCCCCCAGAACTCCCAACCCATCTAAACTCCTCTGCTCCCTGTCCCATTGACTGCTCCAATCCCTCTCCCCACTCCTGCCCCCTGACAGCCCCCCCCC